>NC_079217.1:66958212-67115712 GCF_029633865.1 Lampris incognitus | reverse complement strand
TTAGCCTGGTTTGCTTACTGTCTCTGTGTTTGCATTGTTTTCTCTTTGCTCCAGTTACTCCCCACAGTCAAGTCAGATAAACTGGATACTAACACTACCTCCACATAAACAGATAGATTTGGAAAAGCTCTTTTCATGAAGAAAGAATAGAATGTTTCCACCCACACTGGTATTTTCACATCATTTTCAAAAAGTTTGTCTTTTCAAAACATTTTCGAAAAGTTTGCCTAGAAAAAGTTTGTCTACATTAAAACACTGAAACAACAGAAAAATGCCTAAGTCACCTTTTTTAGGCACCTTTACCTGAAGTCACATGATAATCATACATCAGCTTTCTCCAAAAACTCCTATTTGGTGGTCAAAAACACCGGCTTAATATGGATGAAAGATCAAAATGGAGTGAAAAAAACCCAATTTCAGATTTATCTGTAATATGCTTAAACCATTGTATTTATGAAAATGTATGTTTTCATTGACTTAAAAGCTATATTGAGATTTTTAAAAAATCTTTCTTTTTTATCTAAATGGTGACACAGTTGGCCAAAACATATTGCTAGACCAACTGGAAAACTGGTTGGGACTTTCTGGCACAGCACTAAACTGGTTTGAATCCTACTTAAAGGACAGGGACCTTTGTGTCTATAGGTAATTACAAATCTGAGCATACAAAAATGACCTGTGGAGTTCCTCAAGGCCCCATTATGGGGCCTTTTTTTGTTTAACAACTACGTATATGCTCCCACTAGTCCAGATTATGGAAAAAACAAAATATGTTGCTGTCATTATGCAAACGACGCACAGATTTATATAACCATATCACCAGGGGACTTTAATCCCATACAAGCACTGAGTAAGTGCATTGAACAAATCAATGACTGGATGTCTCAGACTTTTCTTAAATTAAACAAAGATAAAACTGAAGTAATTGTCTTTGGATCCAAGGAAGAATGATTAAAAGTCAGCACTCAGCTACAATTGGTAATGTTAAAACATGAACCAAGCCAGAAATCTTGGTGTATTCATGGACTCAGACCTGAATTTAGATAGCCACATTAAGGTAATTACAAAGTCCGCCTACTATCACCTGAAGAATATATCAAGAATTAAAGGATTTATGTCTCAGCAGGATTTGGAAAAATTAGTTCATGCATTTATCTTCAGTTGACTCGACTACTGTAACAGTAGCGTCAAGTCAAGTCAGTTTTATTTGTATAGCTCAATATCACAAATTACAAATTTGCCTCAGGGGGCTTTACAGCAACACAACATACTGTCCTTACACCCTCACATTGGATAAGGAACAACTCCCTAAAAACCTTTAACAGGGAGAAAAAATAGGAAGAAACCTCAGGGAGAGCACCAGAGAATATGATGAGCAGGATGCCAAGCAGTGACCAGATGCCACCAGAACAACCCAGGACCTGAGCCACGCGACCACCATCACCATGTAGACAAAAAAGAAAACACATTAGTCACACATCTGAGTGAGAGAAGGATATAACATTGAAACAGGATAAATCAGGAACACTTTTTCACTTCACCTTATGTAATTGCGCACATGAAGTGAAACGAAACAAATGAAAAAAATTGCATGGACTTATAAGATGTATAAAAAGAAAATGTGACAAGGGGGATGCCAAGCAGTGTTCAGGTGGTGACCACCATCACCATGGAAACCTAGGAGGACAGACTGTATGAGTACACAAGAGAGACTCACATCACACCATTCACACACAGTGGAGGAGACATTATTCAGAGAGAGAGAAAAGACATGTGAGAAGAGAACAGTTTGCAATAGTCATAATCTATACTCTATAATCTATGCTCTATACTCTTTATCCAAAGGAGTTGAATCAAGTGCAGCTGGACTTGGTATATATCCGTGAAGACGTTTCGCCTCTCATCCAAGAGGCTTCCTCAGTTCGTGCCTTTCTGACTAGACCACGCTAGTCTGACTGGCTGGTGATGAAACTCAGATATTTAGCCTCTTTGGAGTCGTTATCAGAGCTATTGATATGCGTGGCTCTTTGTGATCCGATGTTAAGCAGCGACGGTCGTTGGAGGTGTTAGTTTCGACTTCGTCAGTGCTCCATTCAGTGGTCATGAGAGTGGTTGGAGCCGTTAGTGAGCGACTGTTGTTCTTGGAGGCTAGGCTTCTTGAGTCTCCTGGGTAGAGATGAAAGGACAGCATTGTAAGTGGGAGATAGGCGGTGTTGCAGACCTCCTCCTCTGTTGAGGGATGGTTTTTCCAGTTTCACATAGATGGCTTCCTTCACCCCTCTTTCAAACCATCTATCTTCTCTGTCCAAAATGTGTACGTTGCTGTCCTCGAAGGAGTGTGTCTTCTCCTTTAGGTGTAGATAGACTGCCGAGTCTTGTCCTGAGGAGTTTGGCCTTCTGTGTTGGGCCATCCGTTTGTGTAGTGGTTGTTTGGTTTCTCCTATGTATAGGTCAGTGCAATCCTCATTGCATTGTACAGCATACACCAGATTGCTTTTCCGGGTGTGTGGTACACGGTCTTTGGGATGAACCAGTCTTTGTCGGAGTGTGTTGCTGGGTTTGAAGTATACCGGGATGCGGTGTTTGTTGAAAATTCTCCTGAGTTTCTCGGAGACCCCAAAAACATACAGGATGACTGTGCTCTTCCTTCTGTTCCTTTTCTCCTCGTCGCTCACCTGGTTGGTCTTTTTGGAACGTGTTGCAGTTTTCACAAAGGTCCAACTGGGGTAGCCGCAGGTTTTTAAGGCTCCCCTCAGGTGTTTGTGTTCTTCTCGTCTGGCCTGAGTGCTGCTGGGCACATTGTCAGCTCTGTGTTGCAAAGTTCTGATGACGCTCAGTTTGTGTTCCAGCGGGTGGTGTGAGTCGAAAAGTAGATATTGGTCTGTGTGTGTAGGTTTCCTGTAATCCCCAATGTGGAGGCTCCTGTCTTCCCCAATGTGGATGTCACAGTCCAAGAAGGGCAAACTGTTGTTCTTTACGTCTACCCTTGTGAACTTAATGTTCTTGTCCACTGAGTTGATGAGTTTGGTAAACGCTTGCACCTCTTGTGTTTGGATTTTGACCCATGTGTCGTCCACATATCTGATCCAGTGGCTCGGAGGTGTTCCTCTGAAGGAGTTCAGGGCCCTGTGTTCTACCTCTTCCATATATAAGTTAGCCACAATGGGCGATACTGGTGAGCCCATTGCACAGCTGTGTTTCTGTCTGTAAAACTGGCCCCTGAATTGGAAATATGTAGTGTTCAGGCAAAGGTCCAGTAGTTGGCAAATCTGGTCTGGGCTGAGGTTGGTCCTATCATGGAGGGTGTCGTCCCGTAGCAAACGTTGCCTCACAGTTTCCAAAGCCTCCATGGTTGGGATGCAGGTGAATAACGAGGTCACGTCGTAGGATACCATGGTTTCATCCGGTTCCAGTTTTACGCCTTGGACCTTGTTCACGAAGTCAATGGAGTTTTGGATATGGTGAGGTGTTTCGCCCACTAAAGGGGTCAAGATGTTGGCTATATGTTTGGCAATGTTGTACGTGACCGAGTTTATGCTGCTGACGATGGGCCTGAGGGGGGTTCCATCTTTATGGATCTTAGGGAGTCCATATATGCATGGAATGTTATCTTGTGGGTAGAGACGGTGGTATTGTATCCGATCAATGGTTCCTCCTTTCTGTAGTTTCTGTAGGTATTCTATTATTCTCCTCTTGTAACCACTAATAGGATCGCGTCTCAGAGGCTAATAGGTGTCGGTGTCGCTGAGTAATGATGTGATCTTGGCGTGGTAGTCTGTTGTGTTGAGGATAACCGTGCATCTCCCCTTATCTGCTGGAAGGATAGTGATGTTTTCATCCTTGCTCAGGGCTGTCACGGCTTTCCTTTCCTCCATGGTTAGGTTGGAAGGAGAGAGTTTCGCATTGGACAGAGCTGCTGATACCTTTAACCTAAGCTGTTCCGCCTCGGTTTCTGTTAGCTTGTTTTTCCTTATGGCTGATTCTGTGGATGTGATGAGGTCAACTATAGGTAGTTGTTTGGGTGTCATGGCGAAGTTCAGTCCTTTAGCTAAGACCTCCTTCTCTGATTGGGTAAGTAACTTGTCCGACAGATTCTTGATCCATCTGTTCTGCGTTCCGTTTTGTGTGGGATGTTCTGTCTTTTGTCTCCAGGTAAGTATATCTGATTGGCTAGTGTTGCTGGTTCGTCGCTGTAAGTTTTGAAACTTCCTTCTCTGCCTTTCTTTGGTTTTGTGGTGTTAAGATAGTTGGGCTTTCTTGTTGAAATCAGTGACCCTCTCCAAGACTGCACCGGGCAAGTGGGATGTTAGTTGCTGGAGTAGTTGGTCAGATTTCTCCTTCAGCCCTTCAATAGTGAAATGGACCTGTCTCACTCTTTCATTCAGGAGTTGATTCTGTGCCTTCTCTATGATTCTGTCTGCTCTGTGTCCTTTCATTGTGGTACACAGGCGCAGGCTAGTGGGTATGAGCCTGTGTTGTCTGCATCTCAGATTGAATCGCAAGTGGTTTCTGTAGTCTGCAATCTTCCGAGCCATCCTTTCATATTCCCTCACCATTTTAAGGGTGTCAGACCCAAATTGTTCCACAACTTGTTCCACAACATGTCTGTGAATGTTCTCATTCATCCAGGTCATGGTTATCCAAAGGAATTGAATCAAGTGCAACTGGACTTGGTTATATATCCGTGAAGACGTTTCGCCTCTCATCCAAGAGGCTTCATCAGTTCGTGCCTTTCTGACTAGACCAAGCTAGTCTGACTGGCTCCAACCACTCATGACCACTGAATGGAGCACTAACGAAGTCGAAACTAACACCTCCAATGACCGTCGTTGCTAAACATCGGAACACAAAAGAGCCATTGACATCAATAGCTCTGATAACGACTGTCGTTGCTAACCATCGGAACACAAACGAGCCATTGACATCAATAGCTCTGATAACGACTCCAAAGAGGATCAATATCTGAGTCTCATCACCAGCCAGTCAGACTAGCTTGGTCTAGTCAGAAAGGCACGAACTGAGGAAGCCTCTTGGATGAGAGGCGAAACGTCTTCACGGATATATACCAAGTCCAGTTGCACTTGATTCAGTTCCTTTGCATAACTATGACCTGGATGAATGAGAACATTCACAGACATCTATACTCTATAATCTGTACACTATTCTATACTCTGTAATATGTACTCTATAGTCTGTACTCAATAATCTATACTCTATAATATATATTCTATAATATGTACTCTATAATCTATACTCTATAATCTGTACTGTATAATCTATACTCTATAATATATACATAATGATCTGTACTATATAATCTGTACTCTAATCTGTACTCTATAATCTATATAGTCTGTACTCAGTAATCTATACTATATAATCTATACTCTATAATATATATTCTAATCTGTACTCTATAATCTATATAGTCTGTACGCTATAATCTATACTCTATAATCTCGTCGGCAGAACAGTGGTTGGTAAATTCATTGAGACAGAAAACCAACCCGTCATCCAGTACAGTTTATGAAGCATTCAATTTAAAGGCAACTAATTGTAGGCTAAGGCGAAAAGATGAGTTTTAAGTTTGGATTTAAAGGACTCAACAGACTCTGACGGTCTGATGGCAGCAGGCAGGTTATTCCACAAGAACAGAGCCCGACAGGAAAAGGCCCTGCCACCAGCTGACTTCTTTTTAACTTTGGGTTCACACAGGAGCCCTGTATTTTGAGAGCGACGAGCCCGAGATGGAATGTACAGTTTAAGGAGATCAGACAGGTAAAATGGGGCAAGCCCATTTAGGATTTTATAAATCAGCAGAAGCACCTAGTATTCTGATCTAACATGGTTAGGAAGCCAATGAAGGGAGGCAAGAATTGATGTAGTGTGGTTAAGTGGTGTCTTTAAAAAAAAAAATCGATCAAACAGCTGCAGCTGATCCAGAACACTGCTGCTGGAGTCCTTACTAAGACCAAAAGTGTGGATCACATCACTCCAGTCCTGAGGTCACTACATTGGCTTCCTGTCCATCAAAGTGTTGATTTTAAAACTCTGCTCCAGGGTTCAAGCCCTGGGGTAGTCCAACCATGGGGGTCATCCCTGGTCATCATCTGTGTGGAGTTTGCATGTTAAGGTGAATCGGCCGTACTAAATCAGCTCTTGGTTTATAAAACACTGAATGGTTTAGGGCCAAAATATATTTCTGATCTCCTGCTACACTATGAACCATCCAGACTGCTCAGATGGTCTGGGACAGGTCTGATCTCCTGCTACACTATGAACCATCCAGACTGCTCAGATGGTCTGGGACAGGTCTGATCTACTGCTACACTATGAACCATCCAGACTGCTCAGATGGTCTGGAACAGGTCTGATTTCCTGCTATACCATGAACCATCCAGACTGCTCAGGTGGTCTGGGACAGGTCTGATCTACTGCTACACTATGAACCATCCAGACTGCTCAGGCGGTCTGGGACAAGTCTGATCTCCTGCTACACTATGAACCATCCAGACTGCTCAGGTGGTCTGGGACAGGTCTGATCTACTGCTACACTATGAACCATCCAGACTGCTCAGGTGGTCTGGGACAGGTCTGATCTACTGCTACACTATGAACCATCCAGACTGCTCAGATGGTCTGGGACAGGTCTGATCTACTGCTACACTATGAACCATCCAGACTGCTCAGATGGTCTGGGACAGGTCTGATCTACTGCTATACCATGAACCATCCAGGCTGCTCAGATGGTCTGGGACAGGTCTGATCTCCTGCTGTACCATGAACCATCCAGGCTGCTCTGATGGTCTGGGACAGGTCTGATCTCCTGCTATACCATGAACCATCCAGGCTGCTCAGATGGTCTGGGACAGGTCTGCTTTCTGTCCCCAGAGTCAAAACTAAACATGGAGAGGCAGCTTTCAGTTTTTATGCACCACATATCTGAAACAAACTCCTGGAAAACCGCAGGTCTGCTGCAGCTCTCAGTTCTTTTAAATCTAGTCTGAAGACTGTCCTGTTTGCTGCTGCCTTTTATTAAATACAATTCAAAGCTTTTGATTATCATCTTATACTGCACTGTAGCTTTCACTCTATCTTTTCATTTGTATTCAAATGTATTTTTATTACCTCATGTTGCTTTCACACTTTTTCTGAACGGCCTTTACGTTTCGTGTAAAGCACTTTGAGTTGCCTTGTTGCTGAGCTGTGCTATACACATACATTTGCCTTGCCTTGCCTAAATTAAAAAAACCCACGTTTGCACCTTTTCCTGCCTCCGAACAAAATGTGCTTATTTTGACATCCTGTGGCCACCCCCCGCCCCCACCCCTCACTTCCTACTCTGACCCACACGTGAGTCTCGACCCAGTTTGAGAACCACTGAACTCAACCTATTCATCAGAAAGGAGAGAAGGGGGATTGTCTACAGCGTTTATGAGGACCTATTTGAGTACCTTCCCTTATGTAAACGGTGTTTCTGCTTTGTTTGCAGGCATGGATCACCTCAATTCCTCCTGCATCCCTGGCAGCTGGCTTCCTGTCCCGACCAACCTATCAGATTTCAGCAGCGTCTTCACTCATCAGGCTCTCCCGGCACTCTATTTACTCATCTGTGTGGTGGGCATGTTCCTCAATGGCCTGGCCGCCTGGATCTTCTTCCGGGTGCCCAGTGACTCGGGCCTGGTGGTGTACCTGAAGAACATGGTGGTGGCCGACCTCCTCATGCTTGCCACCTTCCCCCTGCGGGCTGCGAGTGAGATGGGTGTGGGCGGTTGGCGCCTCCGCGTGGCTGTCTGCCGCTACACCGCCGTGCTCTTCTACTCCTCCATGTATGTGGGGATCGTCTTCATGGGGCTGATCAGCCTGGAGCGCTACGTCAAGATTGTGCGACACTGCTCATCCTCCTCATTTAGCTCCTCCTCCTTGCGCTTCCTCCAGAGTGTGGGCGCGGCGCGGGTTTTCTCGCTGCTGATGTGGAGCCTCATGCTGCTCTGCGTCCTCCCCAACGCGGTGCTGACCAGCCGGCTGGCCGACGAGCGAAGCTCCCGCCACTGCATGCAGCTCAAGACGCCACTAGGCATCCACTGGCACCGCATCTCCACCCTCTTCAGCGTGGCGCTGTTCTGGGCCACGCTGCTGGTCCTCGCCTTCTGCTACGCCTCCATTGCCCGCCGCATCTACCAGTCCTGCAGCCGTGTCCGCCAAGACGGCAGCGACGTCTGCCGCAAGTCCAACCGCAGCATCTTCAGCATCCTCGCGGTGTTCTTCGTCTGCTTCGTGCCGTACCACACCTGTCGCGTGCCCTACACGCTCAGCCAGATGCCCGGGGCCGGATACAGTGACGCCAGCCGCTTCCTGCTCTTCCAGCTGAAGGAGGCGACGCTGTTCCTGTCGGCGCTCAACGTGTGTCTGGACCCTGTCATCTACTTCCTGATGTGCCGGACGTTCCGCGAGTCCCTGCTGACGAAGCTCTCCCAGAGGAGGAGGCCCTCCCTCGCCACCGCCCAGAGCCTGAGCAACATGTAGGAGGAGGAGGAGGAGGCAAACGTGTACCTCGTCCAGATGGTCAGCTTTACCCCTTCAGTCCATACAGGAGGAGGAGGTGAACGGACACGGGGGGGGGGGGGGCAGGGGGTGCAGGGAGCGGCTTAACTCTTTTGCGTGTATTTGTAAAACTCCTCCCTGTCGGGTGAAACGAAGCGGCTGGCGGGAGGAGGCATGTGGCAGTCTGCAGCCCTCCCCGCGCCAGCAGAGGGGGTGGAGCAGCGACCGGGACGGCTCGGAAGAGTGGGGTGATTGGCCAAGTTCAACTGGGGAGAAACAGAGGGGAAATTTAAAAAAGAAATAAAATACAATACATTTTAAAAAGTGTTATTCAAACAATATGACCGCGTCCTCCAAAATGCTGACAGTTTTATTTTACACTTTAACACACGTTTGCAAAGAAGGCTATGAAATCATGCATACATATACATCCATCCATCCATGATCCTGGCCGCTTACCCTGCTCTCAGGAATGCTGGAGCCTATCCCAGCAGTCACTGGGCGGCACCCTGGGCAGGCCGCCAGGCCAGCACAGAAAAGCTTAGGAAATAATGATGATAATGATGATAATAATAATAATGATAACAATGATGATAATATAATAATAATAATAATAATGATGATAACAATGATGATAATATAATGATAATAATGATGATAATGATAACAATGATGATAATATAATGATAATAATGATAATACATTTTATTTAATGGCGTCTTTCATGACAGTCAAAGTCAGCTTACATCATATTCGATCAGTGATAAAACACACAATAAGCAGCTAAGCGGTTATAAAACACCAGTCCAATCAACAATAAAACACACAATCAACAGCAAAGCGCACAATAAGCAGCGGAGCTCAGCAAGGAGGTAAGTCCAGAGGAAGACGATGCAGTTAATGCAGTTAAAGTGAGTACGCTGGTGTAAAACGGTGGGGGGTTTAAGAGCAGCTCTGAATTCTGTAATGGGAGTCCATGTGACGGGGGACGGGGGACGGGGGGTTCCAGAGTTTGGGTGCAGCGCAGGAGAAAGCGGAAGTGACGGGACGGGGGGTTCCAGAGTTTGGGTGCAGCGCAGGAGAAAGCGGAAGTGACGGGGCGGGGGGTTCCAGAGTTTGGGTGCAGCGCAGGAGAAAGCCCGGCAGCCACTGCGCAGAGCTGGATGGCTGGTAGTGCCAACAGACCTTTTTTTATATATATTTTTTTATTGAACATCGTCCATATTCATGTGCAGATTCTTGAAGAAAGTTCATTATAAAACAAACATGGCAAATATACAGTCCATCCAAACATACATAGATATATCCAGAGTGCCAAAGGGAACAGTATGTAAACATTTCTATACAGTATATCAGCAAGTACATAGAGGTTGAATGTCACATGACAAATACACGGTAATGTAATATGAAAATAAGGGTACAAACAATAATTAATTAAATACTTGACATAAACTAACTGAAAATAATGAAACATAGTCCATCATACAAGGGGGAATTAATAAGGATATCAGTCTTCTGATTCAGTGGGGAAATGTCTTAACACCTCATAAATCTGTAGAGCTGGCGTATCGGTCACTAGTTTTAAAGATTTCAAGTATAATCTACATTCATCTAAAAAACAACACATTTGGGGGACGACTTAAAGTATCTATTTTTATGAATAAGGAATTTGGCTAAGCAGAGGATTACATTACAACAGAGTTCATCGTTTTTGTTTTGCAAATCATACCAAATGTTATATTGTCTCTAGAAAGCCAAGTTGGGAAGGACAACATCCCTTGCTTTATCCATTTGTGTATGTCGAGCCAGTTTAATATGCATCGACCCTGCTGTCGTCCTCATGTTGTCACACCCCGACAACAATCTCCAAAGGCGAGACTAGCCATCGACAGTTCTTGTCTGTACTCACTAACGACACAAATGAATACAGCTACCCAACGAAACACGTGTGACGCCAAGTCAACAAATACTTGTAGTACCTCCAAACAGGGGGACCATGTACCCAAAGTCCTCTCAGTTCTAAACAGTTCATCTGATGTGGATGAAAAGACCTTCACATCAAAGCTGACAGTCTGCACTTCAGCCTCATTGTCGTCGTCTCCTTTCAAAATAAAGTGCTAGAGCTCCGAACCAAAATAACAAAATGTGTCACTGGCCAGTGAATTGTGGTGCTCACTGTATGTGGAGAGGGCGGTAGGAAAAACAACTCTGTAACTTTATTAAAAGAGACTTTCACAAAACGTCACCTCGTTGCCAAACCCCTTCCCCTGGCCTGTGCTGAGTTTCCTGACCATGCCAAACATGTACAACTTCAACATTATTGTTGCAGACGCTTCAGTTGCTGTCTCAGTTTGCAGAGGCTCTGCGGTCACCTGCTGTGTGTAGAGGTCTGTCGTGGTAAGGACACGTGTTGTTGCATGCTGTTTCTGGCAGTGGTCCAATCAAATCCAGACCAAGCACCTCCCAAGCTTCTGCTACCTGTACACAAGCTTGCGACTGGCACGTTGATCCACAATAGTCTCCACTAAGCTCAAGCAATGTAGGCCGTACCTCAGTGGAACCTAACACCGGCGGCGCAACAGTGTGGATGGGACCAACTGGCAACATCTGACCTGAAAGACAAGCTGATACAAATGAATACTTCTTTACAACAACACGGATGTCTAACGTACTGAAAGGCCAGTCGACGCAAGTTGACGAGGACAATAAAACCAACTTCTACATCAAGTAGGTATCTGACAAGGTATCTAACAATATCCCAGCCTACAAATGTTCTACCTGTACGACACCAATTACAAATTGGGAAATTGTGTGGCTTATTATTGCGGGGATCATGTATCATGATACGTGGGCCACAATGCGACTGTATCACGATACACTGCGACACGAAACATATTGCGATACATGGCAATACGCTACATAATTTACTGAAAATTTAAAAATATAGCTGAAAATACAACCTGCTATGTACCACCTGGGTAGTGTCATAGTTATTATATCACATTGTATTTTGACAACTCAGCAGATAAATTCAGTCAAAACTACTTAATTCAAAATGTCTATTCCAGTTTATTAGAACGGTAGCACAACATGTGTACTGCAGGCTGACTATCAGCATGAACAATACTGAACACCAACCCAGACCCTCAAATCTAGTGAGGAGGTGTAAGGTCTGGGAGAGGTGTTGAATTTTGAAATACAGAACATATCTGAGCTGCTGAAATAGGGCCCTGTGATGGACCGGCAGTCTGTGCAGGGTGTCTCCCCGCCTGCCGCCCTATGGCTGCTGGGATCGGCTCCAGCATCCCCGCGACCCTCAGAGCAGAGCAAGCGGCTTGGATAATGCATGGATGGGTGGAAATTGTGCGGATGTTACATTTTATGCAACATCACAAAAAGACAAAAATCATGTCCAGGTCTAAACAGATCAGCAGAGGTGTCAAGTAACAGGCATATATCATTAGCCAGTCTTTAACATCGGTAGTAGCCCAGCAATAAGCCTGTTTCTGGTGCCTCTGGTGCCATTGTGGTTTCCAGCACCAGGGTTACTGCGGCACTCTGTCAGAACACATCTCTTCTGTTCCCCTGACAGCACAACTAGTCGCATGTACTGCCTGCTGGGCTTGGGCGGCAGGCGGGCAGACACCCGAACAGGCCGCCAGGCCATCACAGCGCCCGCCCACACCCACACCCACACCCACACCCACAGACAATTTAGTACGGCCGAGTCACCTGACCTACATGTCTTTGGACTGTGAGAGGAACCCGGAGCACCCGGAGGAAAGCCACGCAGACACGGGGAGAACATGCACACTCCACACAGAGGACGACCCCCAAGGCTGGACGACCCAGGGGCTCGAACCCAGGACCGCTTGCTGTGAGGCCACCGTGCTAACCACTGCGCCACCGTGCCGCCCCAGCTGGACAAGTGGGATAGAAGAGAAATGAATAAAGTTATAAACAATTGAGCTATTAACTTAAATTCTAAGTTAATGCTTTTATTTCTGTTACTTTCCTGTTTCACCCATCCCTTTTTTATCGAAAATGTACAACAACAAATAAGGCAACAATGATATTTAACAGGCATTTGAAAATGACAGAGAGCTTGCCAAAGGGAACGACAACTTACCAGACAGTCATAACCACATTCACAACATAAACAGAGAAGGTGCTTTCCATGGTAAGTTCTGAACAATATAACATATGAACTATAAAGCATCCGTCAAGGGGGCTTCCGTTTTATCTTGGTGGTCTGGGGCGGCAGGAAGTGTTTGGAAAATATCCCGTTTGTGCTTTTATTCCTTGTAGAAGTTTTAATTAAAAGATTTCAAGCGTAACTTAAACTCATTCAGGAAGATAACACATTTGGGGTGTTTCACCCATCCCCACTCTTGGCAAATCAGCCGGAAGTTTACGGCGAAGCTATAACCGGAAGTTTGCCGTGCACTTTCCGAGCGCGAGGGTTTTCGTGACGCAAGAGGACTCCTTCGAGATGAGGCGCCATGTTGAGCTGCAGCTGGTCGCCTCGTGTACCGCCTGGAACCTGGGAAAAGGTTGAGGAGCAGTAGAAACCAAGCCAGGACGGGTGGCGCAGTGGGGCAGATATCGCATAATAGTCACACGGTTTCCCCGCAGAAGCCCCAAGACCGACACAAGGCCCCTCCACCGTAATTCACCCTTCGCTAAGCCCCGCCCCCTTGGTTACTGTTGCTACGCATGGCAAGCTATCGTCCGTCCGCGAAATTTAAACATAGCGTTTACTGTCATGTCAGTGACAGATATTCCAGGTGAATTGACATCCAATTTCTGGAAAAGCAAGGAGATATCAGAGAGACGTAGACAGAAAGGCTTGCAAATATGCATTTGAAAGCTACATCCACGATATAAGTTGTCAGCGTGTGAACGAAGGGGAAATTAAAATCGAGGCTAAAGCCTACAGGTCCCAATATAAGACCCAGGCACCCCACCCACGTCTTAACTACTCACGTTAAGGACAAGGAGATAAATGAACAACAATGCTCGTGTACAGCAGGGTAAGAAAATATAGATAGTTGTATTTTAAGTTGTATTTAAGCTGACAGTTATGAGTCCATATAGCCTACTAGCTAGCTTTCAGATCTAGCTAACATTAGGCTATGTTTTAGCTAGCCAGGCTAGCCAGCTGGATCAGGGGAGCTCACATGCACTTTCCCGTTTGTTTAAAGTGCACCAGGATATTGCTCACACATCGTGGGCTTGATCCATACACTGGATCTTATAAAGGCAAGAACAGAAGAGTCACTTAAGTCCTGCACAAGTTTGCCACAACAATGGCACAAACCAAGAGGTGGTAAAATAAAGGCTGTGCCCGTATCATCGGTGGTGGTCGCAAAGGCTAGACAGGATCGAAAGCGGGGACCAGTTGACTGTCACTACACCGGGAGCAGGTAAGTTAACTGGATTGCCACTGACTACCTGGAATGACCTGTCATATTCCCCCCAAAATGACATACTTAACATATTCAGCAGTAGTCCATATTGATATTAATAATGTTTTGATATTATTTTCCTAGGACCCCCTCAGTAACGGACGAGGACTTGGCACTACTGAGATAGCAGATGGGAGCACCCATCAGCTACTTGGCTAACAGACTGCCTATCGATATAACTATAGGGGAAAACAAGTACTCCCTTGGAATTGGTTTGAGCCAACAGGTAAATGAAAAAGGATTTGACTGAGTCAACATAAGTATTTATTTTGTATCCAAAAGTCACTTGTTACATAGGCAATAGTGTACAAGTAATTCCAAGTAGGTTAGTATCATACAATATTACATAGGACTAATATGACTAAAGAAACATGACAAAGGATGGAATGGACATGTACCTGTATTATAGGACAGTAATACCTTGTAGACAGAAAGGTACGAGAGGAGGGGACCCTTAGCCACCAGGGCGCCTCCTGACCACTGGTCTTTGATGATGTGTGGTTGGAAGTTGGACAGCATGCTAACCACGTGGCTCTTTTGTGTACCGATGTTATGGGCCATGCATATCTATGGCTCTGTTAATGACGGGCATTGGTAAACATCTGATCACAAAGAGCCACACATATCAATAGCTCTGACAACGACTCCTAGAGGATAAATACTGAGTCTCATCACCAGCCAGTCACACTAGCTTGGTCTAGTCAGAAAGGCAGAACTGAGGAAGCCTCTTGGATGAGAGGTGAAATGTCTTCACGGATATATACCAAGTCCAGTTGCACTTGATTCAACTCCTTTGGATAACCATGACCTGGATGAATGAGAACATTCACAGACAGCATGAGGGATAGTACAAGCTATGGACGTTTGGAGATCAAGTGCCCATCAAAAGACAGTTTCAAAGACTGTACCTATCTCGTGAGGCAGGCAGATGGTAGCTACAAGCTAAAGGAGAGCTACTCCTATCACTACCAAATAACGGGGCAGCTGGGACTTACGGGCATGCCATGGTGTGACTTCTTTGTAATGTGCACTGAAGATTATCACCTACAGCATATATATTTTGATGCAGTAAAGTGGGGTAACATGAAAAACAAATTAGATTTGTTTTTCTTTGACTACTTTCTCAGCAGATGCCATCAGTAGAACAGAAATAAATAGACACATAACTACATAGATGCACTTGAACACTTACCTGTATCACTGTCACAGGCTTGAGAAGCAGTGTCTTCGGCAGGGTTTGGAGAAGCAGTGTCCTCAGCAGGGTTTGAGCTGCAGGCTTGCGGAGCATCCTGTTCCTCACTTCTGGTTCTGTAAAAAAGTTCAGTTTGACAATCATTTAGTTAGAAACAAAAACACATTAATTAATAAATTCTGTATTTATCATTTTAAACAGACAGAAAGCGGGAATCCCGGAATGGGTTTTGATACAAAATTAAATGCATTCATTCAGTGTAGCCTCGCAATCCAAATGCATTCATGTATACATATTCCTTGATCAATCTATGAAATTAAAAGTTGTGTGTAAACTGCATGGTAGAAAAAAATGTCATGTCCTTTCAAACTCAATACAATTGTTAATGTTACTTTGATTGCTCGTCACCTTTTTGTTGGAGGCTTTCGGCGACCTCCATAATGTTCCTTCCTTTGGACAGTTGCAGGGATAGCAGCTATGGGATTCGGATATTCAGGTGTAGGCTGTCCATTCACAAAATGCTAAAAGATAACAGTTGATAGTTAAGAGCATGCATACCATGCATTTTACTGTGAGTTACTGTGCTGTTTAAGTGTCTGAAGGGAAACAGTTCTGATGCTTCACAGTAATATTCACCATGTGACTGAAAAAGCGAAAAAAAACTGGAATTTCTTCTAATATGGAGACATTAGGCACGTGTTAGATCATTAAATGATTTGTCAAGCAGTATTTTGATAATAAGTGATGAACTACGAACTTTAACTGTACTGTTACTGCTAAAAGCATTTCCAAAAGTTGTTGCGCTTGCTCAGTTGGTGAAATAGGTAGTACTGTGTGTCTACAGAAAAATACCATTACAACTTTACTTTTACTGCAAGACAAAGCTTTGTATGGTCAATGATTAAGATGTGTTTATTTCTTATTGAAACACTGATTGAGCTGAAGCAGTTTCATTCTAATTTCATGTTGATATTTGTATTGTGTCAAAACACGTGCAGCATGTATGTGGTTAGAACAAAATAATTCTGAGATAAGTTGAGAATGTGGAAAGTATTTGCACTTGGCAGAGCTAAGTTGATTGTATGATCTGCTGTGATGTTGTACCACAAAACAGAAACTAGGAGGCAGATTAGTCATAAAGAAATAAGAAAAGAGACTATAAGCCTGTTTGTAAATGCAGGTCAGGTCTTTTCCTGAGTAAGAAGATCCGTGAGGACGATCCAGAGATTCCAGTAGATGGCGAGCCACCAAGCTTGATTCCCAGCGACCTGGATCTACATTGCCCCTGACACGGTGGATGAAGCATCTGCTCTGTGGTGGGATCGTGCCTGTCACATGACTGGTCCCAACTCGAACACGTATAAAGAGTGCATTCTTGACTTACTGGACTCTTGACAGATCAGATCAACGTTGCTCTGAACTCAACAAGACTGACTTTGACTAGACATTGACTTGCAAATCACTTGAACAGGTGGCGAGATCTCAAACACGCACATTGATATCACTAAGGACAATGTTCTTTTGGGCCCCGTGTATTATTTTTCATATTAATGTAAATGTGTTTCATGTGCATTATTATTCTATTATTATTATTATTATTATTTCTATATGCAAACTAGAGTTGCAGGTGAGTAAATTCACATGTGTTGTGGTTGTTGCACCACACATAACTTAGCTGTTTCCAGTCCAGAGAGACGCGTTGACTCGGGAGTTAAAAGAAGGAAAGAAGAGAGGCTGAGGAAGTTTCAGTTCAAATTAAGTGGAAACGCTTCTCCTACTCAGGTAGAGGACATGAACAAGTACAGTTAACTTTTAAATGCTGTTGGCCAGCATTATATTTCAAATAAATAGCATTTATGTGTTAAACACATGACCAACATTGTTACTGACCAGAAGATCCCAGGAAGACCTCCATATGTAATACTTTATAAACTAAAGCCTTCTTGAGACCTTCGTGGACTTATAAATGAAATATGTAAACATTATTTTTCCAGTTAGGCGAGTCTGAGTAACGAGCCTTGCTTTTACTTGTTCTTTTTAAAATGTACTGATCGTTCGTTACCTTTCAGGGTGAAAGTTGAAGATGCCCGTTTCCGTTTTGCTCAGTCTGCTTGATCAACGTTGGAGGCAGTTTCACCTTTTAAGAAATACTCTGCAAATGAAGGCAAAAGGCACCAGAACCCACGGTTTCAGGGCGGAGAAGAGGCTTTTCCACAATGACGTGGGACGATAGCGCTGACAGGAGGTAGACACATTTTCACACATGCATTAAACAAGTGGGTTTCCAGGACACATGGGGCGATGGGGAAATGTGTCATGCAGGCACACTCGGGTAGCGTCACCCTAAGCTATGGGGCATCTGAACTGTGGGGCATCTGAACTGTGGGGCATCTGAACTATGGGGCACCTGAACTGTGGGGCATCTGAACTATGGGGCATCTGAGCTATGGGGCATCTGAACTGTGGGGCATCTGAACTATGGGGCATCTGAACTATGGGGCATCTGAACTATGGGGCATCTGAACTGTGGGGCATCTGAACTATGGGGCATCTGAACTGTGGGGCATCTGAACTGTGGGGCATCTGAACTATGGGGCATCTGAACTATGGGGCATCTGAACTGTGGGGCATCTGAACTGTGGGGCATCTGAACTATGGGGCATCTGAACTATGGGGCATCTGAACTGTGGGGCATCTGAACTGTGGGGCATCTGAACTATGGGGCATCTGAACTATGGGGCATCTGAACTGTGGTACATCGGCTTGTGATACCGCTCAAACAGCAAGACATCCATCCATCCATCCATCCATCCATTATCCAAACTGCCTGTCCTGCTTGCCGACATGTTGGGAGGATTTGCTGGACTGGCTGTTATCTGAAATCCAACTTGCCCCTCTCACAAGAGAAAATATTGTGTTAGGTATCAACATGAAGGACGTTAAGAGGGACTTGGTTTTGAACAACCTGATACTGCTGACGACATGTTTCATCCAATCATCCAGATGGAGGAAGATGAAACCCCCTTTTTCCTGTTTTAAACAGGAACCTTGTGGACGATCATCTGTGCTCTGAGACGAATGAACAAAAACATGCAAAATCTCTCCTCAGAGCTTATGAAGAACTGAACATATTTGAGGACGCCTAGATCAGTGTTTCTCAACCGGGGGTCCGCGGACCCCTAGTGGTCCGTGGTGTAATTGCAAGGGGTCCGTGAAAATAAAATATCTTTAAAAAAAAAAGATCCTATGACATTTATAGAAATAGTATTATTTTACTCAAATGTGACTGAGACCTTTATCTACCTAAACTATAAAGGGTAACAGGACTTTTTTCTCTAATTACATATGTTTCACAAGTGTCATTTATTGGATTTTAATAAGAGATCTCGCTCCCGTTTGCATTGTTAAAAGTTACTGAATACATATTCTGTGTTGTTACATATATCTGAAAGTTACTGAATACATATTCTGTTTTGTTACATATATCTGAAAGTTACTGACTACATATTCTGTTTTGTTACATATATCTGAAAGTTACTGAATACATATTCTGTGTTGTTACATATATCTGAAAGTTACTGAATACATATTCTGTTTTGTTACATATATCTGAAAGTTACTGACTACATATTCTGTTTTGTTACATATATCTGAAAGTTACTGAATACATATTCTGTTTTGTTACATATATCTGAAAGTTACTGCATAAGAATTCTGTGTTGTTACATATATCTGAAAGTTACTGACTACATATTCTGTTTTGTTACATATATCTGAAAGTTACTGAATACATATTCTGTGTTGTTACATATATCTGAAAGTTACTGAATACATATTCTGTTTTGTTACATATATCTGAAAGTTACTGAATACATATTCTGTTTTGTTACATATATCTAAGTTACAACTGAAAGCTCTTATTTTTGCCCCAAAGAGTGAATAAATGCTATAATGCAATTTAAAATGCAGTTTCTACTGTTTCTATCAAATTGCAACCCCCCTCCCCCAAGATCAGGTGGAGGGGTCCTCAGGGTTGATCAAAAATACGCAGGGGGTCCAGGACCCCAAAAAGGTGGAGAACCACTGGGCTAGAGCAGCTATGAAGTGCCGACGTATTATCTTTAATTTGTTTTATCTAGTAATCTTTTTATTCTCTATCATTTATGTTACGTATTTTATTTTATACAAGTTCTCTTTCGTACCTGAGGTGCCTTGTATGTTGAGAGATGGTTACTGTGGTGGTTTGTATGCCCTTGTGTTTTGTAAATGAACCGCTTTCAATTTAAAAAAAAACAAAACACGTCGCCGCTCCCGGGCGGAGGTGGGGGCTGTCCACATGGGACTCGACTACGCTGCCGTGGCTGCGGACCAGGCCGCTGACACCGGGCTGCAGTCGAAGGATGTTGTGTTCGACGACACCGGGACCACCCTTCCCTGACATCTCCACGGGTCGGCCCCGGCCCATGGCGGCGGGGTTTCGATGCCATCCCTGGCTTTTCACACCCAGGCGTGACGGCGTCAACGAAGTTGGTGGGGGCCAAGTTCGTGGGGCGTGGCCTCAGGAAGGACGTCAGGACTGGGCGGGCACCTGCATGGCGTGCCAGCGCTCCAAGGTTCACCGCCGCCCACACCAAGGCCCCTCTGGTGCTGTTCCTGGTGCCCGGGAGGTGTTTCGACCATGTCAGTGTTGACCGAGTGAGACCCGCTCCTTCGTCCCGTGGGTTCACTCACCTCCTCCCATGGTGGACAGGACCCCCAGGTGGCCGGAGGCTATTCCATTGTCATCCACCACGTCTGCGGAGGTGGCCTGGGCGTTCATCGGGTCCTGGGTAGCCTGGTCTGGCACGCCGTCTGACCTCTCTTCTTTTTCTTCTTTTTTCTTCTAATTTATAGCTGATTTTTCCCTTTTTTCTCCCGATTTAGTGGCCCATCGATCCCTAGTTTTAGTTCAAACTCCACCCTCGCACTGCACGCGTTCGCCAACCGCATCTCTCCGGCCGGCAGTCTGGAAGGAGCCGCCTAAGTGACGAGGCCCCCCCCCCCACACACACACACACAGAGACGCATTCATGTGACGAACACAGGCCGACTCCGTCCCCCTCCCGAACACAGCGCTGCCAGGTATTGCTGCTTCATCGAGTCCGGCCATAGTCGGATCTGACAAGACTGGGGCGCGAACCCCGGTCCCCACGTCTGACGTCACTTCTGACCAGGCCCTGCAGTTCACATCTGATCTCCGGACTGCAGTCGCTGAAAGCCGAGGGGTGAAGCTCCACCGCACCACGGCATATGTAACCCGCAGGGCCATGGTTTATGTGAGCGGCTTCATCGTTCTTTAGGCCAGCCTCACAGACAGCAGCTGGGTCGGAAGACCTCCAGTCCTCATCGGCCAAGCCGGTTTACAGCCAGCCACTGCGCGTCCCGGGGACATTTCTCCCAGACGGCGTGGCGCCCTGTTCCGCTGCCCGCCAACGGGCTGTGTTCTAGGACAGCATGGGCATTTTCACTCTGGTCCCAACTTCGCGGCACAGCCTCCCTCAGTCTTACATCCCCAAGGACCCGCATTTGGCCCGGTACTGTTGTGTAGTCGGTTCATTCCTTGTTCATGCATTGCAATACCACCACGCCACCAGAGGGCGCAGTAGCCTAATGATTGTTGCTGAGTGTAGTACGGTGCTGAGGGTGATGAAGAAGTGAGATGAAAAGAAAGGAGTACGGTGCTCGTCTCTTGCCTCGTTATTATTCTACAGCTATACTAATGTGATAAAGTCTAGTATAGGACAGACAGGCACGTCTTCATCCGGCATGACACCCACCGTAACTCCCTGTGCCCCCCCCCCACGACCCCTTCCGTGTCCTGGCGGCGGGGTCTAAGAACTTTGTGTTGGACATGGGCGGTAAGCCGGAGCGGTTTCAGTGGACCGCCTCAAGCCGGCTCACCTGGACTTGGACAGGCTGGTTCAAGTGGCCCAGCCCCCTCGGCATGGACACCCCCCCCCCTACACACTTCAAGAGGAGCCATTTTGGCTGCATTATTTGTCCCCCGCCACGCTGATTTTTTTGTTTGTCATGGTGAATTCTGGGGGGGGGGCGTTTGTAGTGACCTACTTGCAGGTTAGATATTCACCATGTGGAAGAGATGGTCCCTTTAACACAGTGGGTTCAGGGGTTAGCAGAGGGGGTTGTGGCTAGACTTGAGGGCATGGTTTTGAGTATAAATAGCTGTTGACTTGAAGTTTGGGTGGGGAAATTAACGACCTCACAGCTGTCTCGTCAAAAGGGGAAGTGGTTTCGTCTCCTTTGTTACATCCTCCACATTTGGAAAATATTTCAAGTACCATCAGCTTTGAATCTCAGGTTGTCTGTTTAAAAGTTTTGAGGAGCATAAATTGATTTGACATGAATCTAAATCAGTCACTGACCTCTTGGTTTGGAGCTAAAGGAGTCCCAAACAGTAATTCCGCAGTAATTCAGCTGCAAGACAAAGCTTTAAGGTTAGCCAGGCCTACATCAGTAATCAGATTTAACCTTTCATGTCTAAAAACTTTGAAGACGGCAAAATAAAAACAATTCCGCAACATTTTTATTTGTACATGACTAATGTTGTGTTTTTTATACCTGTATCCATAACTGTTCTCAGCTGTCTCATGAACTGTGAGGAAGTGGTCTAGTCCTAATTAATATTCATAAGATGCCTTTGAGTGACAAGTACATGCAAGGGCATGGGTAAGGGTGGACGGGGTTTTGTTTTGGTGGTTTGATGATAATAATAATAATAATAATAATAATAATAACAAACTTTATTTATATAGCATTTTTCTTAACAATGTTAAAAAGTTCTTTACAAAAGAAATAATACTAGACAAAGCAAAAATGAGAATAAGACCAAAGAACGTGAGCACAGAGGAGGCAAAGACAATAAATGAATAAGACCAGTTAAATAGGAATAAATATGAGCAGTATAAATAAATAAAAACAAATATCAAACATTTGTAAAAAGCTTTCATAAAAAGAAAAGTTTTAAGACGAGATTTAAAAGAAGCTAGAGACTTGGTTTGTCTTCGTTCAACAGGAAGAGAGTTCCATAGTGTGGGGGCTCTAACAGCAAAGGCCTGATCACCCTTTGTGACAAACCGAGACCTGGGAATAACCAGCAGGGCTCCATCTGCGGATCTTAATGGTGGAGAGGGTATATATCAGGTCAATAAATCAGAAATGTATGTAGGAGCAAGACCATTTAAAGCCTTAAAAGTGAGAAATAAAATTTTCAAATCAATTCGAAATATAACAGGGAGCCAGTGTAGGGAGGCAAGCACAGGAGTGATGTGGTCATGCCTCTTTGTACCGGTAATGAGCTGAGCAGCAGCGTTTTGTACAACTGTAGACGGTGGAGGGAGCCCTTGCTGATACCAGAGTAAAGTGAATTACAATCGTCAAGCCAAGAATAGATAAAAGCAAATACAACTTTTTGCAGATCGGCAACTGATAAAAATGACCTAATTTTGGAGATTAGCTTGAGCTGGAGAAACATGACTGAACAACATGTTTGATTTGATTATAATCAAATCAGTGATAATTATCAAAACCGAGGTTAGCATTGAATATTACCCCTAGGTTCCTAGCAGCCTGCTTAGTACTATTTGACAGACCACCAAGATTAGTACCAAAAGCGCTGATGCAATTTGGGGTACTGAACAGAATGACCTCAGACTTATCATTAGAGTTGAGAAAATGTTGGGACATCCAGGATTTAATGTCAGAGAGGCAAGTTGTGAGATTTGCTAGTGCGCTAGGATCTGTGGGTTTTAGTGGCCTGTATAACTGAGTCTCATCAGCATAAAAATAGTAAATAAAACACACCGTGATTTTGAATGATGTGGCCAAGGGGCAGCATGCTTTTAGAAAAGAAGAAAGTGGCCAAGAACTGAGCCTTGAGGGACACCACAACTCAACTGAGCCATCGAGGAAGTCGTTACCCAGAACAACAGAAAAAAAATGTTGTTGGTGAAGTAAGAGCATAATAAACTAAGAGCAGAGCCCTTGATGCCAACCCAAGTCTCTAAACAATGTAAGAGGATGTTGTGATCGACTGTGTCAAAGGCAGCACCCAAGTTTAAAGGAACTAAAATTGAGCAGTCACCTCTGTCTGCAGTCAGCAGTAGGTCATTAGTGACCTTAACTAGTGCTGTCTCGGTACTATGAGGTGCTCTAAAACCAGTCTGGAAACTGTTAAAAACACTATTAGTGTTCATAAAATAGAAAGATATAATTTTTAGATATTAGAAAGAGCAATTTGATCTGGTTGGCGCTATTTAAGTGAGTTTCTGATGACATCTTGAGTATCAGAAAAAAAGATTAGCTGAACTAGGCGAGCTCTTTTAAAAAGTGGAAATAGAAAAACTGAATTCTAACTTTTTACTTTTTCAAGTTTTAAGTCAGAATTTCCTGGTTCCTGTTACCAGCTGCAGTTTGTTTGAGGTTCGGCCTACTTTTTAAAATGTTAACGACTCTGTCAGACCTTTGGATTATTTTAATTGATTTTATGGTTTGCCTGTTTAAGGGATTTTCACCTGATCATCGATTACAAAGATTGAGAAATGCACATCTGCGTTAGTCGTCAAGTCAGCAACAGCTAAGAGCTAACAGTACAGCAAAGGTGTCGCTCTACTGTTGTCCTACTGCAACGAAACCGGCAACATGCCCCAGGGGCATGGCCAAGAGAAACGGTGTGGGTAATGGCAACAGCGTGAGTAAAGGCAATGATGATCAGTTATAGGAACAGTTAAAAGCATTAAACGATCGACGAACTACATCAAGAAATTGATCAGCTAAAACAATCGCCCCAAGACCAAGAGAGCACACACAGCCTTCTTGAGTACATGATGAAGGAAATTAAAGCCCTAAGGAAGTTGAGCAATGAGAGGGATGATAAAATTGTCCTTCGAGACCACTGCATGGATGACTTGGAACAATATTCGAGGATGAACGACATTATTGTCTGTGGTTTGGAGGATAAATGGCAGCCACACTACTGAGACCGGATTGATACGGCAGAGTACCCAGCGAACAGGAAGTGATCTCCGTGGAGAACAAGGTGACCTCTTTCCTGCGAGACAAGGAAATAATGATAGACAATAACAACATGGAAGCATGTCACCCTCTCCCTAGGAAAAACGGTAAGGAAAACTGGCCATAATGATCAGATTTGCAAACAGAAAACACAAGGTTGCACTACTCAAACAAAGAAGACTGTTGAAAAGCACAAACGTTTTCGAGCATCTGACAATAAGGAATGCAGACATTGTCAGAAAAGCTTGACATCTAAAAAAACGGGAAACGTACAAGATATACATGGACTCCAAACAGTAAAATCTTCATAAAGCTAAAAGGATCCCCATGTTTCACGTGAGGTAATATTTTCCACAATAATTACAAATAGCCTGCCGGACCAGATGGCATACCGGGTTGGGTCTATCGGGAATGTGCCGACCAGCTGGCTGAGGTCTTCACACCTGTATTTAACCTCTCACCGTCCCAATCTAAAGTCCCGGCATGCTTTAAGACCACCTCTATCATTCCTGTCACCAAGAAACCAACGTCCACATGTCTGAATGACTAAAGACCCATAGCACTACCCCCTATTGCCATGAAGTGCTTTGAAAGACTGGTTCTGGCTCACATCAAAAACATTATCCCCCCCACGTTCGACCCACATCAGTTCGCCTACCATCCCAAAAGGTCTACTGAGGATGACATTGCCACTGCCCTACACATTGCTCTGACCCACCTTGAACTTAACAACACATATATCCGGATGCTGTTTATAGATTGCAGCTCTGCCCTCAACACTATCATCCCCGCCAAACTAACCACCAAACTCCTCTCCCTTGGCCTCAACCCCTCCCTCTGTAACTGGATCCTGGACTTCCTGACCAACAAACCTCAGTCTGTTAGGTTAGGTGACCACTCCTCCTCCACCCTGACCCTCAGCACAGGTGCCCCTCAAGGCTATGTTCTGAGCCCCCTCCTTTTCTCCCTCTTCACCCACAACTGCCTGCCAACTCACTCCTCAAATGTTACAGTTAAGTTTGCAGATGACACCGCAGTCATTGGCTGTATCACCAACAATGACGAGATGGCCTACAGAGACGAGATTGAGCACCTCACATCATGGTGTATAACCAACAATCATGTCCTTAATGTGCAGAAGACAAAGGAGCTGATTGTGGACTTCAGGAGGTCTAGAAGCTGCAGCCACTCTCCCATACACATCAATGGGGTAAAAGTGGAGCATGTTTCCAGCTTTAAATTCCTTGGAGTCCACGTCAGCGAGGACCTTTCATGGACATTAAACACCCAGGCCCTTGTGAAAAAGGCCCAACAACACCTGCATTTCCTGAGGAGGCTGAGGAGCGCCCGTCTACCCCCCAAAATTCTCACTAACTTCTACCACTGCACCATGGGTGCAACCTGTGGCGGATCCCATCGTCTGCACTCTTGTGTTGTCATGGAACTAGATCGTACCAGGCCAAGCAGTGTGGACCAGCGTTTCGACCTGATCACCACTTTAATCAAGGCTTTAGCGAATGGCTCAAAGTTTTTTTTTCTATCTCTTGGAATGGATCCTCGGACACGAGAGACGACGACGACTTAAGCACTGGTTTTGCTCTTAGATGCTTGTTTAGAGAGAAGATGCACTTATGACCTCTGATGACTAGTAGTTTTCCTGATCTCCTATGTTAAATGATGCACTTATTGTAAGTTGCTTTGGATAAAAGCGTCGGCTAAATGACTGTAATGTAATGCAATGTAATGTAATGAAATAGAAATGACCAAAATACATCAACAAGCGTGGTGCACATAACACCCTATCTACTATACTGCACTAGTGCAGCACACAACAAGCAGCGCAAACAAAACTCGACAGGGCGAATCCAATGACCATTAACTCAGTGTCCGACAGTCTGAGTCTGAGGGAGGAGTTGTAAAGTTTGATGGCCACAGGCAGGAATGACCTCCTGTGGCGCTCTGTGGTGCTTTTCGGCAGAATGAGTCTATTACTAAAAGTACTCCTGTGCCCAACCAGCATGTCATGGAGTGGGTGGGAGACATTGTCCATGATGGCATGTAATTTCAACAGTGTCCTCCTCTTAGAAACCGCAGCCAGAGAATCCAGTTCCACCCCCACAACGTCACCAGCCTTGCGGATCAGTTTATTGAGCCTGTTTGCATCCGCTACCCTCAACCTTCTGCCTCAACACACAACAGCAAATGGGAGAGCGCTGGCCACCACAGACTCATACCACATCCTGAGCATTGTCTGGCAGATGTTGAAGGACCTCAGCCTCCTCAAAAAGTAGAGACGGCTCTGTCCCTTCTTGTAGAGGGCATCAGTGTTCTTAGCCCAGTCCAGTTTGTTGTCTGTATACACCCCCAGGTAGTTATAGTATTCCACAGTCCACACTGACCCCCTGAATGTAGACAAGGGTCACGGGTGTCATGTCCCTCCTCAGGTCAACAACCAGCTCCTTTGTCTTAGTCACGTTGAGCTGCAGATTGTTCTGCTCACACCACGTGACAAAGTTTCCCACCACAGCCCTGTACTCATCCTCCTCACCATTACTGATGCATCCGACTATATCAGAGTCATAGTCGGATGCATCAGTAATGGCGAGGAGGAGGCTGAGGAAGACAGTGAAGGCAGAGCCAAGGATCAAATGGTGGAAGTTGAAGAAGAAAGACTGTTGTGTGGAGTTCAGGGAGGAGTTAAGACAGGCCCTGGGTGGTAGTGAAGAGTTGCCGGATGGCTGGGCAACTACTGCAGAAATGGTGAGGGAGACAGCCAGTAAAAGTACTTGGTGTGTCATCTGGACAGAGGAAGGAAGACCAGGAGATTTAATGGTGGAATGTGAGAGTACAGGAAAGTATACAGAGAATGAGGTTGACAAAAAAGAAGTGGGATAGTCGGAGAGATGAGGAAAGTAGACAGGAGTACAAGGAGATGCGGCATAAAGTGAAGAGAGAGGTGGTGAAGGCAAAGGAAAAGGCATTTGGTGAGTTGTATGACAGATTAGACATTAAGGAAGGAGAAAAGGACTTGTACCGATTGGCTAGACAGAGGGACCGAGCTGGGAAGGATGTGCAGCAGGTTAGGGCGATCAAGGATAGAGATGGAAATGTTCTGACAAGTGAGGAGAGTGTGCTGAGAAGGTGGAAGGAATACTTTGAGGGGCTGATGAACGAAGAAAATGAGAGAGAGAGTGAAGGTTGTGTGATGTGGGGATAGTGAATCAGGAAGTGCGGTGGATTAGCAAAGACGAAATGAGGGCAGCTATGAAGAGGATGAAGAGTGGAAAGGCAGTTGGTCCAGATGACATACCTCTGGAGGCATGGAGGTGTTTTTGTTGGTCCACACATCAGACAGGTCATCAATGACGGGGAGTTAGAAGATCTGCTAGTGGGGCCAGAGAAAATAGCATGGAAGGCATTTAAGGATGTTGTTGAGAATTTTCTTGGCAACTACAGAGCACCAAACTACACCAAGCTGCTTGACAACATACTTAAAGCAGTGCAACATGTCATTAAACATTCATGTTCTCCATCACACTTGGACCTCTTCCCTGCTGGTCTTGGTGCAGTCAGTAAGGAACATGGTGAAAGGTTTCATCAGGACATTGTGACCATGGAAAAGAGGTATCGGGGCAATTGGAATCCATCAATGCTGGCCGACTATTGTTGGACGCTGACAGGAGAGGCACCAGATACTGAGTACAAACTAAAATCATCCGCAAAACATTTTGAGCTCAGGTGAACTAACACCATGTGTCAGCTTCATTATGTAGTTAAACATGTTACATTCAATAAAAGTTATTTTCACGTTTCTCCAAATTCCTACGTGATACAGCAAATCTGAACTTATTTTTGTGTTCAGCTTGACATTGTCTATCATAATCTCTAGTTCCTTTTTTCCAGGAAGCAAAACGTTTGACAGAATTTGTTGTCCAGTGTCATTAGCAGGACTTGAGTGAAGACTGAAAAGAGGAATAGGGCACTGATGAACAATACAGAGATGATTGTTAATTATCTTGCTCTTCGACACATAATGAGAATTTATTATTTTAATGCACAAAATATTCGGTGGATCCCGGGTCAAACGTCTCCACAGATGGGACACCACAGGGAAACGACTGGGGACCCCGATATAGGCCTGTAGTACCAAACATACACACGTTCCACTGAAAACAATCTAATAAAAACGAATTTAAGACATGGTTTGTGTTGTGTTGTTAGCTGTTCTTTGTCATTTAGCATCCTCAGACATGTCGACGTAGAGCTGTTCATGGTCTTAGTTTTTAGGGGTAAAGACCCTCAGCAAGGAGAATAATGGAGACCAAATGTGATTGAATGAAGTTTTAAAGGAGACGGATGAGAGTTTTTCCTACCAACAGACAGAAAGCTTCATGTTGTGTCTGTTGGAAATCAGAGACATTCAGAAAATTCCTGTTTCTATCATGTACAGGGATGTGACTCTTCCGTCTAAAGACGGAAATCCGTGTTTTCAGACCCAAATTAATGACCCACCTGAATTGTGGAGATCTGTAAAAAATATCTGGGAGGGGGGGTCTGGTGGACAGGTATATCGATGGTAGCTTTTTTCAATACTGTCTGGTAGTAGCTTAAGTCATTTCTTTATCACGTCACCACCAAGAAAGCCCGCCCTCTTTGGATCCCTTCGTAGTTGCTAATTGGTTTAGATTTGGAACGTCAAGCCGCGAGCGAACCCTTTCAAGTTCAGTCCAACTCATCGTCGACACATCTGCCAACCTATATGCATTCTGCGTAGTCACTCCGCATTTTGAGACCAAAATACGCGACTACGAGTTGATAGTCCAAAATACGAAAAAGAGCTGACTTTAAAGCAAAAGCTTGGCCGCTCTGGTGGCCGAGCGGAATAAACCGCCGTTCTTGCAGTCCGCTCGTCATGTGGTGAGGAGGTTCGCATCCCAGACTCGCCGTAACCGTTCACGGCCAGAGCGTCCACGGGGTAAGGCATTCATTAGGCCACCCTTACCCGAGGGATAGTGGGTGTCCTGTCATGGTTCTACACACATCTCACTGGCAGAAGCTATTTTGTTAGTCTTTCTGACCATGTCTCAGACAAACATGTAATTTTCTTAGGTATTCCACAGGGTTCCATTCTTGGTCCTTTATTGTTCTGCCTTTACCTGCTGCCACTTGGGAAAATTATCTGTGATCATGGAGTGAATTTCCATTTTTATGCTGATGATACTAAGTTATATTTATCTGTAGCGCCAGATGACCCCGATGCTCTCAATCACTTGATGAATTGTCTGTGTGGTATTAAGCAGTGGATGAGTGAAACTTTTCTCAAATTGAATGAAGACAAGACAGAAATTCTCATTATAGGCACTAATGCACAGAGAGAAATTATATCAAGTAGAATGGGAAGTCTGGCTGTACAGAATAAGACTGTAGTAAAAAACCTGGGTGTCATCACTGACTCTGAGTTGGATTTTAAATCACATATCAACAATGTTACAAAGGGGGCCTTTTTCACCTAAAAAATATTGCTAGAATTAGACCTTACCTTTCCCTGGAAGATGCCAAAAAGCTGACGCATGCTTTTATCTCTTCGCGTCTAGACTGTTGCAATGCACTTCTTACTGGTTTACCCAAAGAAGTGTCGATAGGCTATAAGTAGTACAGAACGCGGCAGCAAGGGTTGTAACAAAAACCAGGATGAGAGATCACATGACCCCAGTTTTAGCGTCTACACTGGCTTCCTGTAGCATTGAGGATTGATTTTAAAATGATTTTACTTGTGTTTAAAACTCTACGTGGTTCAGCACCCTCATACCTGTCTGACTGCTGATCTGATGATGTTCCGAGCCGCTCTCTCAGATCCTCTGGTGCTGGCCTGCTCAATGTCCCTAGAATGAACTGCAAAAGGTATGGCGAAGCAGCATTTTGTTTTTATGCACCGACGGCTTGGAATAGACTCCCCCAACAAAGAAGAGAAGCAACGTCCATAGATAGTTTTAAGAATCAGCTCAAGACCCTTTTTTATGCTCTTGCTTTTAGTTAATTCCATTTTATTTCTTTTACTCTTATTTTTTATCTTGTACTGTGGTTTTATTTCTTGCCTTGTTTTATGTTTTTGCCTAGGTCTGTGTTTTATTACTTTTAACTTATTTTATCTGTATTGTTGTTGAATTTTATTGTTTCCATTGTTTTTAGTGTAAAGCACTTTGAGCTGCATTTTATGTATGAAAGGTGTTATACAAATAAAGTTTATTATTATTATTAGATATTGTTATTATTATTATTATCATTAGATCGGTGTAGTGTTGGGGGACTCGTTGTTCTCCAGCGACCCCTCTGGCCCATCCGGGCGCCTGCAGCCAAGCAACCGAAAGCATTCTCACTACGTCTCCGCGGCCTGAAGGTAATGCAGTCCATGCGAGGCTTCAGCGGCCGACACGAGTTTGAAGGAAGCTGGTGTTACGACTATCTCCTTCCTGTGGAAACGTGAGCCAGGGGAGTTATTCGACAAGAGTTCCGGCCATATGCCATTGGGTTAATTGGGTGGGTAAGGGGAAAACTAGAAATAAATTTATTTTAAAAAAATGCTTGAGTGATTTTAGGCGTCCATAAAACTTTTTAGTTTATTTTGGGCTTCACACTGTGTGACGTCTTGAGTTGATGCAGCTGGAGGACAGTAGGGGGAGCTAGAAGGCAAGATAGGATGTAAGTGCCTGTAAGAGGGGAGGAGGCGTGTGACGTGGGTGGTTGAAGTAAAGAAGCGTATGCTAACAGACGTGTGTCTTCGCGTGGTCCCTTAGCAACACAGCATATTGGCGACGATGGCTGCGATGTGAACCCAATGCCACCTCTCCTCCTGTCTCCGGGTGAGCCTTCGAGAAGCTTCTCCAGCTGGCTACGTGCTTTGGAAAGGTGTCTGCGAGCTTCTCCTCCATAGCCTCGGTGCTGAGGAGCAGAGATTATTTTACACACTGACTTGCTAAGATGAATCTTATGATGCAGCGGACGTTTCTCCTCCCTGCTGTTAAGGTGGTGGCTGAAAGATACAAGTTTAGACACCGGAGTCAGCATCACGGAGAACCAGGCACGGCACGTGTCCGCGCTGAGAGAACTCGCTGCCACGTGCGACTCTACAACGTTTGAGGATGACGTGCTACGGGACCAGTTGGTGGGAAAGACCAACTCCAGTCGGATGAGAGAGCGTTTGCTGCTGGAGGGGCCCCTAACTCTGGAAAAGGCTGTGACTATTGCTGGACTAATTGAATCCGTCACATCTGATGCTAAAATCATGGGCCGGGGAACTGCGGCTGCAGCGCCGCCCGCGGCAGCTGTGGGTGTGCAGCCGGTGGACACAACCAGGGGACCGCCAGCGTCCACGAGAGACAATGCCAAGAGACAAGGGCTAACATGCTTCAGATGTGGAGCACGCCATCATAAAGCTTCCTACCCATCTTGCCCCGCCAGGACGGCCCGCTGTAATAACTGCAGGAAATAGGGGCATTTTGCAAAGGTGTGTAGGGGGCCAAAGAGAGTAAGTGGAATTACAGATGATGTGGAACAAGTAGAGAGCACTGTGCCTGAAGTGACTATATTAAATGTAGACACTGTAGCTCGCACTGGGAATAAAATAATGTGCACAGTACATATGGCTGTTGAGGGGCAGACAACACAAAATGTGGAACTTGTGCTGGACACAGGCTCTGCCGTTTCAATCTTTCCCAATACAATGTTAATGCAACTTTCCCAAACGCCCCACTGAGTACACCGACACTGAAACTTGTGAGTTACGGAGGCAATCCTGTTCCTGTGAGTGGAACTCTACATGCCACTGTGTCATACGCCAGTAAAAGTATGAGGAGTGAGATATATGTTACACGCTTGGGCGCGGCCATTCTAGGCAGAGACTTGTTTGCTGGACTTGATATGCAGGTAGTGAATGGTCAGGTTGCAAGACCGACCTGCTCCCCAGTCACATGTCACCCAGACGCTTTTTCATCCATTTCAGAACAGGGCAATGGGGAGACACTGATCTATGCAAAAGGATTTGTTCACAAAATCAAGGTGCGCACAGATGTGACCCCAGTTCAGCAAAGACTGCGCCGCCTACCTTTTGCAGTGAGAGGTGCAGTTACGCAGGAGCTTGAGAAGCTTCAGAGGCAGGACATTATCGAGCCTATCGAGTCATCAGAGTGGGTTTCCCCTATTGTAGTGACCGTAAAGAAAGAGGGAGCTATTAGGTTATGTGTGGACTTAAGGGAGCCCAATAAGGCTATAGTGGTGGACAGCTACCCTCTCCCACACATGGAGGAAATGTTTTCAGAGCTCAGAGGGGGAACTGTTTTTTCCACACTGGACCAGCAGAGTGCATATCATCAGGTGCTGCTCCATGAGGACAGCAGAAATCTCACAGCTTTCATCAAACATGAGGGTCTCTTCAGGATTAAACGTGTCCCATATGGACTGGCTTCAGCGCCTAGCTGCTTCCAGCGGATGATGACGACCATACTGAAAGACTTACCCGAGTGCCAATGCTACTTTGATGATGTGATCATCCATGGGAAAACCAGGGAACAACATGATGCCCATCTCCGAGCAGCACTCCAAACCATCAGTGCATCAGGACTGAAACTGAACATGAGAAAGTGCAAATTCAGGCAGGAAGAGCTTAGCTTCCTGGGCCACAGGGTGTCAGCCCAGGGGATACAGCCAGACCCCTGTCATGTGGAGGCAGTGTTGCAGGCACCTGCCCCCAAGGATGCCTCTGGCCTTCGCTCCTTTCCGGGGATCACTTCATGGTATGCAAAGTTCATTCCCAACTACTCCTCATTGGTGGAGCCTATGCGCAGCCTGATGCAAGGAGATGCTGCATATGTCTGGACCAGGTGTACTATGCAAGAGACAATCAAAGTACTCTCGCCCTCTTCAGGTGCATGAGCAAAGAGGGCAGTACACTTACAGACTGTCTGATGGGCGCACCTGGAATGCATCGTATCTCACGTCAGCCCTACTCCTTCATGTTGTGTGTGTGTACATACACACAGGGTGTTGTGATGCGTCTAGTGCAGCAGTGTGTAGTTGGAGGGAAGGTGCATGTGTTCTTCCAACCCGCTTGTGTCCTTCCTGCCCTTAGCTTGCTGCCGCTGGCTAGCCTTTGTGGCGAATAGGGAAGCATCCTAGCGTGTAAGCCTTCCCTTGCCAGTACATAGCCTCTCCTTCACCAAGACTCCTGCCAGGCCTCCCCGTGGCCACACATGGTAGCTGGGGTCTTGCGGCCCCAGGCTAACTTGGCAGGGGATCTCGGAGCAGCAGTGGGCCCCAGAGATATGGTGTGCAGGCCCACCCTGGTGGACACGCCCTGGCACCTATCAACCACTGCCCCGCTGCCTTATGGGTGAGTCTGGAAGACATAAGGCTAAGGGAGCTTACCCCAACAGAAAAGCAAGCTGTGGCGGCACGCTTCGAGGCGGTTTCCCAAAAACTGGATTCCCGGCAGCTCCCTGCAGTTGTGTGGAGGTGCCGGTCGTCTAGGGATCCCCCTTGCCATCGGAACCATCTCCTCTACAATCAAGTCATGTGGCGTTGGGAGAAGCGCACCCCCCATGCCACTTTAAAAACCATCTCTGCGCAGGTATCTTCTGCTATCTGAGTCCTCAAAGGACCCACAAATAGAAGAAGATGGTCATCATCGGGCACGATGGACAACCAGCAAGCAAGCAAACTCCTTCATGGTCACATGGACCCTGGGCAGGGCCTTCCTCCTGAGGGGCCTGACATAGACTGTAGCCGAGTCCAGCCTGACCCACTACATGCTCAGCCCCCTCTGCGAGAGGTCAGGGTCAAGAGGCCGCCGGCTTGGGCACAGGACTATGTTATGTGAGGACGGTAAACTAAAACAAGAGTAGCCTATTGTTGGTATTTCGAGACTGTTATTTCTTATAGACCTAGTACTATCTGTATGAAACTGTTATTTCAAAACTGTTATTTTGAATGACCTAGTACTGTCTGCATGAGACTGTTATTTCGAAACTGTTATTTATTTTATGGTCAAGGCATTCTGTTGTTATTGTAAGACTGTTCATAGCTTATACAGTTCAGCATAAGCACCGCAGTGATTGAGTTGGTGGTGGAAACGTTTTCTTTTGCAAAGGGGATATGTGATGTCTTGAGTTGATGCAGTTGGAGGACAGTAGGGGGAGCTAAAGGACAAGATAGGATGTGAGTGACTGTAAGAGGGGAGAAGGAGTGTGACGTGGGTGGTTGAAGTAAAGAAGCGTCCCTTAGCAACACAGCAGACTGGAAAACCGAAACACGGTACCCGGTGCAAGCCTACTAGCATGGTGAGCAGTCATGGATCCCAGTGACTGGCGGTTTTGTCGTGTCATTTCAGTATTCAGTAAAGAAGTGTTTTTTCACAGTGTACTGTGTGATGTCTTTTTTCAGCGTGTACTTCCGGCAAGCATGCAAACACTAAAAGAAATGCGCGCCAAAAGCACCGCTCGTTTTTCTTCTTCTTCTTCTTCTTCTTCTTCTTCTTCTCCTTTAGGGTGGGGGGCTGCTGCGCCGAGCAGCTCGCAACACGACAGGCTGTTGACGTCGGCTGTGGTAATGTTGACCTCGGGCAAGAAACTGGAATTTGATCCATTGCTCGCTAACGTTATCGTTGTTGTATTAATTATGAAGTCACCGTTTAAAAGGTCATGACCATGTTACTAATATAACTAGTTTGATAACTAACGTTAACCTTTAAGGTTATTAGAATGCTAGCTAACGATAAACCGGGGGCGGGTGGGGGGTGCTAACTTCATGCTCTCTAGTACCAAACGCAGGTAGAACCTCAAGAGGAAACGGGAGAAGAAGAAGCTCCTTTCCTCAAAAGCACCGCCAGGAAGCAAAAAACTGCAAATGATGCAAGGCCAGCGCCCCCTTCCGCAGCAGCCGGGAGTTCAAGAGAAGGCGCCTGCTGGAGCTGAAGAAGCTGGCTTCGAAATACAAAGCTAAAGGCAAGTGATAGTCCAGTCTGTTTAAGACGCATATAAAGAACAGCTCACAGGGTGCCAGTCATGGAATTAATGGAATTAAATCATTTAATATAAAAAACATTGATTATCATTCAGTAACATTGGTGTTTTGTCATGTTTTATATTGATACTTACTTTTCATAGTGCTCTGTTGCTCATGCCTAACTATATGTCAAGTACAGTCTAACAAGTATTGGAATTACTCAAATATGATTGTTGGACTATACCCATTGGCATGTGAAAACAAAGTTATTTTGGCTGCGTAATATATGCTGTTTTGATTGCAGCTATTGAAACTACCCTGATCTTGTGGCCATTTTTTTCTATCTTTTTTTTATTTTATTTTTTTAGCTGAGCTGATCACATCCCTGCATGTGGTATGTGGTGGGGTGGAGGGGTTGAGCGGACAAATGGAAGAAAACTGGGATGAATTTATCCGCCAGGTTTCCCCATCAGCCGTTCCCTTTCCTCCTTCACGGACATGCCAGCTGCTCTGGATGCTGCTTTTTTGATTCGGTTCAATGCTGTGGGACTTGTCCTTATGGGAGGAGTTGTACATCGGACCTCCTGTCAGCACACTCGCTGCATCGGTGTGTAGAGCAGATATCATCTGCCTCTTTGGTTTGACTTGCAAATATATCTGACAGTGCAGAAAGCAAAGACACTGATGACACACACTGACCTCAAACTCAACAGTCTGTCGGCAGAGATCAGCGTGGTTACCACTAACCAACCCCCCCCCAACTCTTTCTCTCTCTCTCTAACGCTCTGTGTGTGTCTCTGTCTCTCTCTCTCTCTCTCTCTCTCTCTCTCTCTCTCTCTCTCTCTCTCTCTCTCTCTCTCTCTCTCTCTCTCTCTCTAACTATCTCTTCTTACTCCACCTTTGTCTCTCTACCTCTCTCTCTTTCAACCGTGTGGGTTGATAATAAGTGGTAGCTTGTACCAGAGCTGAGTAGGAGGAAGCTGGACATAATAAAGAGAAGCAGGGAGCTCACAGCCTTCAGCACAGACACGCAACCCGTCCTGGAAGTCACCAGTATCAGTCTGACAGGTAAGAAAACCCACTTCACGTATGAGTAGATGTGTATTCTATAAGGCTGGTTTCATTTGAAGTCTTTGCATATTATCATGAGGACTCGGCACCGCCAAACTCCAGACACCACACCCTCCAACACAACACTCACATGACGCTGTCACACATGTCAACACCACAGTAATGAAGAGACATGACGATGCTAATTAAAAGTCCATTCGTGGAGGTTGGAGTTGATCATGATGGTGGCACAGGACAGATGAGCGCGGTGACGGCCTGGCTGAGATGATGTGATGTTGTGACTGAACAGAACTCTGAACTCTGCAGAGTGGGTCTGTTCTGTGAATGTTATCCCTGACCAGATCTAAGAGTAAATAAAGTTGTTGTTGGAGGTTTGTTTGCTGCTGTTGTTTGCTGGACCTGTTAGAGGCCTGTGAAAAGTGATCCTGATGGAAAATGATTCAGATTCAGACACCTTTATTTATCCCAGAAGGTCAGTTCAGTTCCACAATGCACCCAGACCATACACAGACGAGCAGCAATCAGCGGTATGTCAGAGACAATAGACACACCAGTACATGGGCAAGAGACGCACACATGCGCCCTCGTGTGGCCATGAATGCAGACTCACACGAGAACCAGGCGAGGATCAAATTTCACATAAGTTAAAAGAACATAGAAAATGACATTGACCCTGAAAATAACTTTTATAACAATACTCAGTGGTTGTGAATACTATACAGACAACCAGTTTAAAAGAAATGTAAATATGGATGGGTCAATATCAATAATTCACTTCAATAGTAGGAGTCTTAATTCAAACATTTCAAAAATCAAACACTGTTTAAGACAAATGGACAAAAAATTCCCAGCACTAGCAATATCTGAAACTGGGCTTCATGAGGGACAAACTGACATGGTGGAGATCAAGGAATATGAAAGCTATTTCATTAACAGGACTCAGTCAAAGGGTGGGGGGATTGCATTATACATAGATAAAAATTACAAAAGTTATTCTGTTGGTAAAATGTCATCATGGAGTGTATCACAGTAGAAATAGACATGGGGGAATAAAAATATATACTAATTAGCTGCATTTATAGAAAACCTGGTTCCTGCATTGACACCGAGAAAAGATATCAGAACTTTATACCAACATAAATAACAAGAAAATGATTTTTATCTGTGAGGATTTCAACATTGACTTGTTAAACCCACATGATCACAACTCAACTCCAGAGTTCGTTAATTCCATGTACAGTACCAGTCTATATGCCGCAATCACAAGACTGACCAGAATAACAACGCACAGTGCAACCCTAACTGACAACATACTGACCAACGTCCCTGACCACAAAGTAGTAAGTGGAATAGTAATAGATGACACTAGTGACCATCTGCCAGTCTTTGCAATAATCCAGAGCTGTACCATGACCAAGAAAGATACCAAAACCTGCAAAATGACAAGGCACATAACACAAGATGCTATCAATTATTTTAAAGAAGACCTAATGAAACATGAATGGAATAAAGTTTATGTAGAAGATGCAAATGAGGCCTGAGTCATTTCTGTCCATTATAGTAACGCTGCATGAAAAAAACTGTCCACTAATAAGGAAAGTAGATAAACAAATATGTATGCTGAAAAACCATGGTTAACTAAAGGAATACTAAGTGCACATAAGAAGAAAAATGTATTATATAAAGATTTTTTAAAGAAAAGAACAATAGAAGCTGATCAAAAATATAAGATATATAAAAACAAACGAACTAGAATTATGAGAATCAGCAAAAAGGATTATTACAGTAAATTACTAGAGGAAAACGAAAACACTATTAAACAAACATGGAATGTATTAAATGATATTATTTAAAAAGGAAGTGGGAAGGCAGGATACCCTAACCATTTCCTGACTAGAAATAATTCAACTGGCCATGGTTGCAAATGAGTTCCATGAATTTTTTGTCAGTGTTGGTCCTGAATTGGCTGAGGAAATTGCAAAGACCGGTAGTGGAGATAATGTGGAAAGCAAGAAAACGTCTGTTAAAGAATCCATATTTATAAGGGGAACAAATGAAAAAGAAATTGTTGACACAGTTAAAAATTTCAAGAACAAGAAGTCCACTGACTGGAATGAAATAGACATGTTTATGGTCAAAAATATCATCGAATGCATTGCAAAACCTTTGTCTCACATCTGTAACCAATCCCCACAAACCGGTGTTTTTCCAAGCAAAATGAAAACAGCCAAAGTTATACCAATCTATAAGTATGGTGATAGACACGTCCTTTCAAATTACAGACCTGTTTCCTTGCTTCCACAGTTCTCAAAAATACCAGAAAAAATATACTTTTCAAGAATACATGACTTCATCACAAAACATAATGTACTGTATGATCAGCAATATGATTTTAGAGCAAACAGAGCAACTTCATTTGCACTCAGAATTTGTAGATGAAATAACAAGGGCAATAGAAAACAAATAATATGCAATGGGGGTATTTCTGGATCTAAAAAAAGCATTTGACACCGTAGACCATGAATTATTACTGAAAAAAATACAATCATATGGAATTAGGGGAACCGCACTCTCCTGGTTAACCAGCTATCTAAAAGAAAGATATCAATATGTTGAATTACAAAACTTCAAGTCTCACCTACTGAAAGTCACATGTGGGGTCCCCCAGGGCTCAGTGTTGGGACCATTACTGTTTATTCTGTATATAAACAATATTTGTGAAGTGTCTGACTCTCTGAAAGCCATTTTATTTGCTGATGACACAAATTTATTTTGCTGTGTGGATCATCTGGATCAACTCCTGGATAGAGTGGAAAAGGAAGTGATGAAGTTAAAGACGTGGTTTGATGCCAACAAACTAACATTGAATTTAAGTAAAACAAAATTCATAATCTTTGGTAACCGTAAAATTAGCTCAATCAAGAAACTCATGATTAACAATGTAGAAATAGAAAGAGTGACTGAAGTTAAATTTCTTGGGGTAATAGTGGACAATGAACTATGTTGGAAACCACATATAAATTATACCAAGGCCAAAGTATCCAAATCAACTGCAATACTATTCAAAGTCAAAGATCTTCTAAATCAAGCTTCACTTTACACCTTGTACTGTTCCCTCATACTTCCGTACATCACCTACTATGTGGAAGTGTGGGGGAACACATATAAAACCAACACCGATTCAATCTTCATTATTCAAAAAAGAGCCATAAGGATAGTAAACAGAGCCAGCTGCAGAGAACCAACAAACCAACTCTTTATCAAACTAAAAACACTAAAATTCAAAGATCTGGTGGACTTTAAAACTGCTCAAATCATGTCCAAAGTGTGAAATCATAAAGTACCCAACAGTATCCAGGGGTTGTTCCAGTTGAGGGAAAGTAATTATGACCTGTGAGGAATATGTACATTCAAACAAAACCCAGTAAGGACAAATGCAAAATATCAGTGTCTCCACCAAAGGTGTCAAGATATGGAGTAATTGCAGTGATGAAATTAAAACATGTGAATCAATAATCAAATTTAAAATACTTTTTAAAAATAATATGTTAAACAGATATGGGATGGAGCTGTGACATCTTGTGTGAGTTGTTCTTGAGTTGTTTTGATGTTGCTCTGCACTTGCTTTGTTCTTGTTGTGTTGAATGAAGGATCTTTGTATGGTTTACTAGATAGACGTCATGGTCACTGGTGGTAGATGATTGAGTTTTCATTTAAATCACAGTTCACTGTTGAATTACTAAAATAGAAAAAGGGGGTAGGACTAGAAAAGTTTTTTTAACTTCTGCCTACTCCTTTTTGAACTGCCGAGATTTAAAACAAATGTTTGATGATGATATTGCTTGCTTGTTTTGATTGTTTTCTCTTTTGTTTTCTTTTATAATACATTTGAATTTTTTTAGCGTTCAAAATAAACAAACAAAAAAAAAACCCAATAAATAAATGAAGCATCCTAAGATGCATTGCACGTTACATTCCAACACAACATTCAGTCGGCGTACAGACCCACAAGCCATGTGGAAAACACACAAGGTAGAAACCAACTATTGTGGTTTAAAACAAAATAAAACATTCATTTAAAATGACTACTCCCGGCATTTAACACTAGAACGGCCGGGATGTCACGCCTACCTAAAACAACCATGGGCGGTCAAAATGACCGCTGGTTTATAAACTCTATTCTGTCAAGATAAATACCCATTGAGATATTAATGCATTACATATTGTAGCGTGCACAGATAAATAGACTTGCTAGCCCTTGGCCAGAGCTGGCCCAAGGCATAAGCGAACTAAGCGGTCACTTAGGGCCCCCGTGTTAGCAGGAGGCCCCCAAGAGGCCCCCTGCTGAAATTGATAAAAACATACTTAAGATCTTCCATGGCTCAAGAGAGATTGAGTGGACTGGCACTCATAAGCATTAACAATACAGTTGGCTGCGAGATCTCCTGCAATGACGTCATAAATGACTTTGCCTCCAGAAAAGCCAGGAAACAAAGATTTTAAGGAGAACGATAAATTAAAGCATTTTATTTTGGGATATTTTCTGAACCATTAGCACACCTTTGAGCACCATAGTTTTCCAAAAAGTTTTTATTCATCTATGTATTCTTTAATCTTTATTGTTATATTGTTAGATGTTAGAAGTTCCTCTGTTCACTATTTAAGTTTCTATTTAGTTTATTTAATATTGTCTGGTTTTGCATTTTATGTAAGAAAGTAATTTATTTCATTGTTACTATTCTGCACTTTTGCACAGTTCAAAAGCAATTAAAATAGTTAACTTGTTCAGTAAATGCATTGTCTGCTGGTTTATTTTAAGACTTTCCAGCACAGTAGTAAGTCATGACAATGGTATGGTAACGATCAAGCATGGACATAATATTGTCGGTGGGTTTGGGGGGGGGGATCAAATTCTGCTTAGGGCCCCATAAAGCCTTGGGCCCGCTCTGCCCTTGGCTAACGGGTCAGACCCTTTAGTCGACCGGTTAACATTGTCTATTTTTCCGTGCACGTTACACTACCCACCTCCTTCGGGAAGCGCGTCCCCACGTTTCAGCATATCGGCTCCCTCACGCCTCTGGGCGCACGCGCTTCTGATGGCCTCACGGTCTCACCATCCCACTTCTGACACCATGGGGGGGGGGGGCAGCCCAGGCACCGCCGCAGCCGGGACACAAACCCGGATCTCCCGCACCATGGGCGACTATGTTAACCAGCTGACTAAAGACTCCGACCCATTAGCCAAGGGCTAGCGAGCCTATTTATCCGTGCACATTACAATATGTTAGTATGTCTGTTAGGAAACTATCTGACACCAAAATTAACATTTTAACGACTATGATACTATTTTTAAACAATTTAAACTTCAGAGAGACATGGTCGAACTTGAATAGCAAAACTGAAAAAGTGAAAATATGACCTGAAAAACAAAACAGAAAACACATATTGCTAATCTAACAAACGTAACAAGGCCTATGAAACGTGACGTAAAAAAAAAGAACTGAAAATAAATATTGAAACAGTCCCAAACAACAACGGAAGTTAAAAACGACCGTGGGTGGTCATTTTGACCGCTGCGGTTTTTAAACGCTATATTCTGTCAAGATAAATACCCAGTTGAAATATTAACGCATTACATATGTTAGAATGTCTGTTATGAAACTAACTGACTTTAAAATTAACATTTTAACAACGTTGAATACTATTGTAACGTGCACGGATAAATAGACTCGCTAGCCCTCGGCTAACGGGTTGGACCCTTTAGTCGACTGATTGAAGTAGTTGCTTGTGGTTCGGGAGATCTGGGTTCGCGTCCCGGCTGTGGCGGTTCCCGGCTGCCCCCCGAATTCACTACAGTATATTGGTGTAGACTGCCTTCTATCGGTCCTCTCCTCTCATGAATGGATCTCAGCTGTTATGTATTATGAACTCTAACTTGGCCTTGTCTGACTTAGAGTCATCTGGAACCATGAGGGATCTGACAGGAGGTGGAGTCAACTCGACTTTCAACCAATCGTCTTTTCCCACAAACCAGACGTCCTGCACTCCGGTCGCCACGCCGGCCCAAATCCTCTTCATGCTGGTCTGCAGTCTGGTGTTCCTGGTACGTTCAGACACAGTCACAATCCCTTCATCCAACAGACCAACTGACAGGGTTTTGATCTCGTAACACTTACTGAAACAATGATTTATCACCTTTATGTTCTGGACGACAAACCTGGTACAAGGAAAACTGGACCTCACACACAGAACAAATGGACAATGGAAGACATACAAAATACAGACAGACATGTTCATGTATGCAACCTCCAGTCTTCTTTAATTATGAGCATTGTAGCAACATGACACACAGGACATACAAACTGATTTTACAAGCTGAAGGCAGTTGGGAGTTGTTCCTTATCCGATGTGAGGGTCAAAGGGCAGGATGTTGTATCGCTGTAAAGCCCTCTGAGGCTAATTTTAAATTTGTGATATTGGGCTATACAAATAGAATTGACTTGACAACAGGACCACCTGTAGACTGGCATGCTAACATGTTAACATAGAACCATTTCACTGGTGTTGTAATGCCTGTAAGAGGCCAAAATTCCTTGGCCTAGAAGGGATTTGTTTTAATGACCGCATGCTTTTCTTTTAACACGTAATCCCATCCGTCACACTACTCCTTCCTTCCCAGGTGGGTTTGGTTCTGAATGGTTTCACCTTGCGAGTTTATTTCTGCCGAGCTCAGCAAAACTCCACCAGCAGCGTGACCATCTACCTGAAGAACCTGGCAGCTGCTGACTTCCTCCTCAGCCTCTGTCTGCCGCTTCGCATCGCTAACTACGTAAACAACTCCGCCCAAGTCCAACATGTCTACTGCCACTTTGGTGCCTCGGCCTTCTACCTCAACATGTATGCCAGTATCCTGTTCATGGGATGCATCGCAGCTAACAGGTAAGACCAGATGATGTGGTGAGAGACGTTGTGGTGCCTTTTGAGGACGATATCAGCTTCACAAATCACGACAAACTTCTGAGGTGATCACATAGATAGCATCCAGAGGTGGGCAATCTTATCCAGAAAGAGCGAGCGTGGGTGAAGGTTGTTGTTCCAACCAAGCAGTTACATACCTGTCTCCTAATTAAGTTCCTCAGCAAAGACTACTGGTTGGTTAGTGGGATCAGGTGTGTAACTGCTTGGTTGGAACAAAAACCTTCACCCACACTGGCCCTTTCTGGATAAGATTGCCCACCCCTGACATTGGCATTATTGACAGCAATCTCAAAAAGATGGCTCCGTCCAAAAAGTGGATGGTCCAATCACAGCTTTGGAGACTGATCCAATGTGGCATGGCCAAATTGTGATCAACATGTCATCAGTGCTGAATAGGAGAGTAAGTTGTGACAAGAAGGCCACATAAGAAAGCAACAAGTGAAATGACACTGGAACCTTATACCACACCTAAATGAGGTTTGGCTCTTGTCATGGACTGTAAGATTTAAGATTTATGCTGCATTCACACCAAAAGCTACATGTTGCTTTATTCCATCCATCCATCCACCCGTTATCCAAACTGCTTATCCTGCTCCCAGGGTCGCAGGGTCGCTGGCTATCACTACCAAAATGTTTTGATGCGTGCTCAATAATTCAGCTAAGGAAATCCCAGAAGGTTGGATCAGTTCAACTGGACACAACGTTTAGAGGGCGAAATAGTTCCTCACTCATCTAAGTGATTTTGTCAGTCTCAACTGTCTGCTGGTAGAGAGAACGGCCACCCCTGAATTGAGGAGGCAGGCTGATAGTACATCTGTCACCAACTCACAACGCTGTAATTGCAGCCCAATTCTCAATTTCCCCAATCCTCTGTGAATACGTGGTACATGATAGTACATGATCCAACCGTTAAATATATCTATTATTTGAAATGACAAGAAGCTGGTATGTATGTTGTCGCTTTTCAGTCCGAGTCAACTTGTGCTTCTGCTTGTGCTTTTCACTACAAGTAGGAATTTTTGTGGACTGTCCCTGCCATTCCCTATCGTATCTCAACATTTTCCGCTCCTATGTTGTTAACAGTTTGATGGTTGTAGACCTGCATGCTAGGGATCCACTGCATACTCAACAAACTGTGGATTATCCACTCTGATACATCCCAGCCGGACTGTTGTCTGCCACGATCTCAGTACTGGTGCTGACCTCTCTTTTTGATTCGTCATCCTGCTCTGGCTTTATGGCTGCGCTGCTGCTGTGGTCCCGGGCTGGGTGCCTCCTCCCCGGCTCCCGGCTTCCGTAGCAAGCTGGCACTCCTCTCTTGATGAGATGGTGTGTAGCTGAGTCATTATGTTGTTCATGTTATCTTTATTTTATTTTATTTTTCTTGGTGAACATTCTCAAAACCCGTGTGTAATATTTTCTGTTATAGTCTGTATCAGAAATCAGACGCAATTTATTGTCATTTCTTTCATGTACTTGCGTACACAAAAGAAACAAAATTCCGTGTCTCCCAGCCCACAGCAATGTGACACAAAAAGACAAAAACATATTCCAAATTTCCCAAAAACGACACCACCAAAAACATACAAAAAGAGAACAAAGCAAAAAACAAAAGAACAAAAAACACACAAACAGTTATCAACACAGTCCACTCAGTTCAACACAGTCCAGAAATTCCACTGTCCAGAGAACGAACGCCAGCCAGGGTGACTGTCAGAACTGCCAGTCTGCATGGGCTAGCAGCTAGCTTAGCCTGCCCCCCCGCTTCCAAGTCCTGTCAGACCGCCCTTGGTGTTACCTCTTCGGGCACAGCTCCAGTCAGGGCCGTGGTCCCCGGGGCCACTGCACACAGCAGACCAAGCTCTACCGGCCGATCCGACGCCAGCTCTCCCAGCCATCAAATGAAGACAGAACACACTTAGACACAGATGTGGACAAAGACATTGCATGGACGGTACTGGGTGAGGCCGCTGCAAACGCAAATTCACGCCGCCATCTTCCCACTCAGGGTATATCACCAACCTTATGTTTAATGACTGTATTTTCAGTTTACCTGTTGTAGCAAGGGGGACTTGAATTAGTGACCCACAAGAAATGCAGGAGTGACGTTGCTGTGAGTTCACGGCAAAGGTTTAGCAGCTCTTGTGATGAAGGGTAGAACATGTTGTAACATTCTCTATGCCTAGGTTAAGCTAGCGTATGTAAAAGTAATTTCCTTCCTGTCTTAAACTATGGAAATGTAACAGTGGGGCAGCGTCCGAGTGATGTCGCAGCATCGCCGTCGCTATGGACGCGTCACAGGAAGTCAGACATGCGGAGCACGTTAGACAGTACAGCATGGCTGTGTGTACAACACCAACTCACGTATATATGCTGCCATATATCCGATAATATGAACCCCGAATGATGTTCCCAGTGCAAAGGTCACATCGGAGATTGAGGTGCACAGTAATCTGCAACTAAAAAGATGGTTGCAGTGTGGTGGACTGTCGAGGACAGGAAACAAACAGCAGTTGACTGAGCGGTTAGTTGAGGGGGGGTGTCCGCTGTCACACAGCATTCTCTCTTCATCTGGCTATGTAGCTACTACATACATTCAGATTTGAAATCAAACAACTTCATATCAGGTTACAGTACCGCTTTTCAGCCTTTAGCTTCTGTTACTGACCCTGTCAGTAGCGGACTGGCCAGGGAGCACCGGGACACCCCACCCCCTGCTCATGGTTTTATGAACACTTGATTACAGTTAAATTAGTGGACTTGTTTTATTAGCATTTATTAACTTTTTAATATTTTATTTCATCATGTTAACTTGTCCCAGTAATTTAAGTGGTCTTAAATACTGGGACTATATTGAAATAAGTGTTAGTTTCCAGATGGTGAATCCGATATTTATTTATTTACTTTTGAAAATTCTGTTTATTCATTTTCCATGTTTACAGTATACAGTATTGGGTTTACAGTATATATAAATGAAAATATGTAAAATAATTAGTAAATTAAATAGATTCCATGTAATTCATCCATGGATGGGAGTCCGATAACGATAGCAAGCGAAAGGACCCTGGCCCAGTTCATGACAAATCCTACGCAAAAAAAAAAAACCCATTGTCAGTGTTCTGAAGTTTGACCCCAGGCCCGTCGTGTACAGAGGGGTCAGTGATGACCAGGTGAACAGTTTTGTGGCACGTCTTAGAACGGTGAACCATGGCGCTGGAGTCACCAGCGTGTGGCAGAGACACTGTTGGTCCACGTTTATGAGGATTATGCCCTTACAGATGACAGGAAACGAGAACTTGGTCATCTCAAAGACATGTTAAAACAGAACCTGGGTGTTGGTGAACAGCATCAAGTGATTGCCGGTACTGAGGCTCAAAGTGAGTGTGACACATGGCATGCTAATCGCTGTTGCTGGTTGACAGCCTGTATTGCTAAGGAGGCATTAAAGATATCTAAGAGCCTGCAAGACCGTAATGATGCCAGTTTTGGCACTTAATTCACCGTGTGTATACACAGTCTGCACCCCACATTTCCTACAGTTTAACTCTGATGAGTGAAAAACTTTTCCAAAAGGACAAATCGGTACGCAGGAAGGAACTCTATCCATAATAACAAACGAACTAAGACGTGGCTCTGTGACGTCATCATGACGTAGAGATGAAGCCGGTGGAAGTGGCGAGCTGCGGTTGTGGTGCTCATGGATGTCAGCGGCTGTGAGCTGCAGCAGTGAAGCGGCTGCTGCACGCACGCAGAGCACTTGTAATGAATTAGCACAAGGAACCACAGCGCTCAGGGCTCACTGGCAGGATGAAGAGAAACTGGGCTACTAATAAAAATGTCTTTGGCTTCTCTTCATCGTCGCCCTTTCTATGACTTCCTCTGTGAACGTTTGCGTTTTGTGTAAAACACATGTTCTTTTTTGCCTACAGGAAGTGAGATTTTTATGGTTTTCTTGACAGGCAGAAACGTCTGAACCTCCACATGCCCTGCGGTGAGAAGCTGAAGTACTTTCTTAGAAGCTCAGACAGAACATAGCACATCATCATGTGTGGCTGAATGAAGCCCGTAACGTCTTGTCAGGTCAGGTCAAGTGAGCTACACAGGCCTGAGCTGGCTGAAACACAGCTGCTGTGCCAGGAACAAACACTGCACATGCACAACTCTTAAATTGTCAGTTACGCTTGAGTATTCTTCTTCAAGAGTACTCGTAAAAAAGCAAACCTTGCGAGATTTCAAGCAATAAACACGACCAATGGGCCCTATTTACCCCACACGGCATCCTTTACCACGTGGCTTTTGTACACGTGTGTATTGCAGTGTGGGTTCTGAAAGACATCGTGTTCTGCCTTAGTCTGGATCTTATAGTGTCCACGCTGGCGCCGCTCTTATCCACACTAAAGTGACATGTATATACAATACCTGGAAACGCTCTACATTAACTGCACGTAGTAAGTTTTAGTTAATAGCTAATAAGGCCCTGATGAGTCCTTTATAAAATGCTTATTAACTTTATTATGTGTTAATAAGACTATAATAAGCTTAAGTTAATAGCAATAAGGCCCTGATGAGTCATAACTTTTGCATGTTGTGGACTGTCAAACTTCTTTTAATAGGTTTAATTATGAGTCCTTACATGCTGCGTGGATGAATGAATGATTTATTTCTGTGCTGGACTGGCCCCAGATAGCAAAATTGCTGTCATCCGGACCCGTCCCACACCCAACACTTTCATCCGGCCCACATACCGCGTGGCGTGATGGCACTTGGACGGTCCGCTCCTGTTTGCCAGATCTGGGCCAGAACCAAGCCATAGCAATGCAGCATGTGCCACATATTTGCCAAAGGTGGCCCATATTTGTTTTGTGATATTTGGGCCATATTCACCATTTACCACACGGGGCCACTTCAGGGTCACATCCAGATTACATGTTGCCCAGAGCACCGCATCTTTGCCAAAAAAGGCCCACATTTGATTTGGCATATTTGGGCCATATTTGCTATTATACATGTGGGCCACTTCAGGCTCACATCCGTTTTGTCAGGGCCAGAAGAAGACCACCAGTGCTGCATCACTGCCTGGAGTGGCCCACATCCAGATGCTGTCTGGGGCAGCCTGTCCAGGGTGTCTCCCCGCCTGCCGCCCAATGACTGCTGGGATAGGCTCCAGCATCCCCGTGACCCCAATAAGCAGCAGAGATGAAGATGATAAGATTTTCATTGGGAGTGATGAAGAAGGACAGGATTAGGGACGAGTATATTAGAGGGACAGCTCAGGTTGGACGGTTTGGAGACAAAGCAAGAGAGACAAGATGGAGATGGTGTGGACATGTGTGGAGGAGAGATGCTGGGTATATTGGGAGAAGGATGCTGAATATGGAGCTGCCAGGGAAGAGGAGAAGAGGAGGGCCAAAGAGGAGGTTTATGGATGTGGTGAGGGAGGACATGCAGGTGGCTGGTGTGGCAGAGGAAGATGCAGAGGACAGGAAGAGATGGAGACGGATGATCCACTGTGGCGCCCCCTAACGGGAGCGGCTGAAAGTAGTAGTAGTAGTAGATATACTATATTATATTATAATATTTGTAATACATATTTAGTTAAATAATAAATGACGTATATTTTTTTCTATATTTTATGTTTACATATGTATGTTTAGCATTATTTTTGGATATCGCTCTAATGGAGACTTGCATGACAGTAGGTTGGAGGTGACAGAAGAGACTGGTGGTGTCATGCTACACTGAACATAATACCTTCACATAGCCACTTCATATCGCAGTCTGGTTATGCACTGTTCTGTACACACAGACAGGCTTGCTGGTATTATCACTAAGAATATTATTGCCTTAAATAGTCTTTTTTCTTGGTGTCTGGGTGGCGTGACGGTCTATTCTGTTGCCTACCAACACGGGGATCGCCGGTTCGAACCCCCATGTTACCTCTGGCTTGGTCAGGCATCCCTACAGACACAATTGGCTGTGTCTGCGGGAAGCTGGATGTGGGTATGTGTCCTGGTCGCTGCACTAGCGCCTCCTCTGGTCAGTGGGGGCACCTGTTCAGGGGGGAGGGGGAACTGGGGGGAATAGTGTGATCCTCCCACGTGCTACGTCCCCCTGGTGAAACTCTTCACTGTCAGGTGAAAAGAAGCGGCTGGTGACTCCACATGTATGGGAGGAAGCATGTGGTAGTCTGCAGCCCTCCCCGCATCAGCGGGGGGGGGGGGGGGTGGAGCAGAGACCAGGACAGCTTGGGTAATTGGCCGGGTACAATTCGGAGAAGAAGGGGGAAATTTAAAAAAAAGTCTTTTATCATGCTCCGGTTTGCCTGTCTCCCTGCAGGTACCTGAAGATTGTCCATCCTCTGCGGAATCACATCCTGCAGACGGTGAGGGCTGCATACTTCATCTCCACAGTAACCTGGTTTATCCTTCTGATGTCCATGGGGACCTACATCACCCTGTCCCTCCTCACCCCACGACCTCTGACTTACCCCCTCGGGGCCATGGGCTGCACGACTTTGCAGAACTCCAGGCTAAGCCTCATCTACAAAATCATCCACAGCGGCTCTGCCGTCGTCTTCCTCTGCGTCTTCTTGTCTATGGTCTTCTTCTATTACGGCACCACCCGCCAGCTCACCCTGGCACAGCAGAAGAACCTGGGAGGAGGGGCAGCAGGCTGCAGGAAGCTGGTGAGGTCACGCAGGAACATGGTAGTGCTGGTGAGCGTCTTCTGTGTTTGCTTCATCCCGTACCATGTGGTGCGCCTCCTCTCCATCTTCCTGAGCAGCGGCTGCACGTGGGGACGCACCTTCTTTTATCTGAAGGAGTTAACGGTTATGTTGTCCATCTTAAACGTGTGTCTGGATCCTCTCATCTACTTTATCTTTTCTAAGGCCTTCCGGGCCCAGCTGGGCCTCAGGAGGGTGGCCAACACCACCTGGGCCACAACCAGTTCGCTCCAGGAGGCGAGGAGGTCCAGCGACGGACAGCTAAATGTTGCCAAGACACTGGAGAAGAAGACATCTGTCAGCATGGCCTCCAGGCAGACCAGCATCCTGTAGTTTAGCCACCAGACAGCGCGTCCATTTGGTCACCAGCCAGGTCTTTGTACCTTAAGCTCTGGTTTCCTCTGCATGGCCCAGGCTCACCAGCGTTTGTGACAGCAGTATGTCACAATGAACTCAGTTTATTTGGAGGAAATGTCATGATCCTGGTTCTCTGCCAGCAGCGAAGTAAATTCAGCGAATGCCTTCATGTAGATGAATCCATGCCGTCAACCAATAAAAGAAAAAAACTGCTCTGACTGTGATGACTTCTTTTTTTGGGGGGGAATTTCCCCCCCTTTCTCCCCTATTGTATCCGGCCAATTACCCCACTCTTCCAAGCCATCCCGGTCTCTGCTCCACCCGCTCTGCTGATCTGGGGAGGGCTGCAGACTACCACATGTCTCCTCCCATACATGTGGAGTCACCAGCCGCTTCTTTTCACCTGACAGTGAGGAGTTTCACCAGGGGGACGTAGCACGTGGGAGGATCACGCTATTCCCCCCAGTTCCCCCTCCCCCCCAAAAAGGCACCCCGACTGACCAGAGGAGGCGCTAGGGCAGCGAACAGGACACATACCCACATCCGGCTTCCCACCCGTACACACTGCCAATTGTGTCTGTAGGGACGCCTGACCAAGCCAGAGGTAACACGGGGGTTCGAACCAGCGATCCCCGTGTTGGTAGGCAACGGAATAGACCGCTATGCTACCCGCATACCCTGACTGTGATGAGTTCTGATGGAGCGGTTGCTTGGTTGAGTCCAAACTGAAGGAAGCTAACATTTTAGCAGTGTCACATCATCCACTTTGTACAGTTGTGCTCATCCAGAATATATGCTACTACATAGAATATACACTACTAAATAGAATGCAAGCTACCAAATAGAATATATGCTACCACATAGAATACATGCTACTACATAGAATATGTGCTACTACATAGAATATATGCTACCACATAGAATACATGCTACTACATAGAATATATACTACCACATAGAATACATGCTACTACATAGAATATGTGCTACTACATAGAATATATGCTACCACATAGAATACATGCTACTACATAGAATATATACTACCACATAGAATACATGCTACTACACAGAATACATGCTACTACATAAAATATATGCTACCACATAGAATACATGCTACCACATAGAATACATGCTACTACATAGAATATAAGCGGCATAGTTTGGTGTCAGTGGTGAAGCTGCAGTGGATGTGTCAGTGGTGAGGGTGGAGTGGATGTGTCAGTGATGAAGCTGGAGTGGATGGTGTCAGTGGTGAAGCTGGAGTGGATGTGTCAGTGGTGAGGGTGGAGTGGATGTGTCAGTGGTGAAGCTGGAGTGGACGTGTCAGTGGTGAGGGTGGATTGGATGTGTCAGTGGTGAAGCTGGAGTTGATGTGTCAGTGATGAAGCTGGAGTGGATTTGTCAGTGGTGAGGGTGGAGTGGATGTGTCAGTGGTGAAGCTGGAGTTGATGTGTCAGTGGTGAGGGTGGAGGGGATGTGTCAGTGGTGAAGCTGGAATTGATGTGTCAGTGATGAAGCTGGAGTTGATGTGTCAGTGGTGAAGCTGGAGTGGATGTGTCAATGGTGAGGGTGGAGTGGATGTGTCAGTGATGAAGCTGGAGTGGATGTATCAGTGGTGAGGGTGGAGTGGATGTGTCAGTGGTGAAGCTGGAGTGGAAGGTGTCAGTGGTGAAGCTGGAGTGGATGGTTTCAGTGGTGAAGCTGGAGTGGATGGTGTCAGTGGTGAAGCTGGAGTGGAAGTTATCAGTGGTGAGGGTGGAGTGGATGCTACAACTTTGTTTCGTTAATTGAATTGTGTTTAGTGTTTTGGTCATCAAGCTTCCAGTAGCACGAGGACAAAAGATTTTGTTCTGCCAGTTTCTGGTGTGAGCAGGACTTTTAATATGAGGTTTGCACCATCAGACACTGTGGTGGTGGGCTACAGCTCCATCACCCAGCAGCAGACCTCCACAATTCAAACATGACGACAGAGGAGCTTCTGTGAATCCCAGGATCTGCTGAGGAATCCAACACACAGCATCAGCAAACGTGTCATCTTTTGGAACCCCTTTGTCCTGCTTGGTAACGTACTTATGTGTACTTTGGCGAGGGAGGACTAGGGAACAGAGCGCATGAACCAGCTCTGAAAGTTGAATTTGCTTGCATTCACAACACAACAGCTGTCAGCTGGGAATACTTTACTGTTGAAGTTGGTATCATGAAGTTATCAAATAAAAGGCAGAATAGTGTGTATCTAGTAACAGTTTCATATGGCTACATGAAGTTATTAACAAATAAAAGGCAGTATAGTGTGTATCTAGTAACAGTTTCATATGGCTACATGAAGTTATTAACAAATAAAAGGCAGTATATTGTGTATCTAGTAACAGTTTCATATGGCTACATGAAGTTATTAACAAATAAAAGGCAGTATAGTGTGTATCTAGTAACAGTTTCATATCACTACATGAAGTTATTAACAAATAAAAGGCAGTATAGTGTGTATCTAGTAACAGTTTCATATGGCTACATGAAGTTATTAACAAATAAAAGGCAGTATAGTGTGTATCTAGTAACAGTTTCATATGGCTACATGAAGTTATTAACAAATAAAAGGCAGTATATTGTGTATCTAGTAACAGTTTCATATGGCTACATGAAGTTATTAACAAATAAAAGGCAGTATAGTGTGTATCTAGTAACAGTTTCATATCACTACATGAAGTTATTAACAAATAAAAGGCAGAATAGTGTGTATCTAGTAACAGTTTCATATGGCTACATGAAGTTATTAACAAATAAAAGGCAGTATAGTGTGTATCTAGTAACAGTTTCATATGGCTACATGAAGTTATTAACAAATAAAAGGCAGTATAGTGTGTATCTAGTAACAGTTTCATATGGCTACATGAAGTTATTAACAAATAAAAGGCAGTATATTGTGTATCTAGTAACAGTTTCATATGGCTACATGAAGTTATTAACAAATAAAAGGCAGTATAGTGTGTATCTAGTAACAGTTTCATATCACTACATGAAGTTATTAACAAATAAAAGGCAGAATAGTGTGTATCTAGTAACAGTTTCATATGGCTACATGAAGTTATTAACAAATAAAAGGCAGTATAGTGTGTATCTAGTAACAGTTTCATATCGCTACATGAAGTTATTAACAAATAAAAGGCAGTATAGTGTGTATCTAGTAACAGTTTCATATGGCTACATGAAGTTATTAACAAATAAAAGGCAGTATAGTGTGTATCTAGTAACAGTTTCATATGGCTACATGAAGTTATTAACAAATAAAAGGCAGTATAGTGTGTATCTAGTAACAGTTTCATATCACTACATGAAGTTATTAACAAATAAAAGGCAGAATAGTGTGTATCTAGTAACAGTTTCATATGGCTACATGAAGTTATTAACAAATAAAAGGCAGTATAGTGTGTATCTAGTAACAGTTTCATATGGCTACATGAAGTTATTAACAAATAAAAAGCAGGATAGTGTGTATCTAGTAACAGTTTCATATGGCTACATGAAGTTATTAACAAATAAAAGGCAGTATAGTGTGTATCTAGTAACAGTTTCATATCGCTACATGAAGTTATTAACAAATAAAAGGCATTATAGTGTGTATCTAGTAACAGTTTCATATCGCTACATGAAGTTATTAACAAATAAAAGGCAGTATAGCGTGTATCTAGTAACAGTTTCATATCGCTACATGAAGTTATTAACAAATAAAAGGCAGTATAGCGTGTATCTAGTAACAGTTTCATATGGCTACATGAAGTTATTAACAAATAAAAGGCAGTATAGTGTGTATCTAGTAACAGTTTCATATCGCTACATGAAGTTATTAACAAATAAAAGGCAGTATAGTGTGTATCTAGTAACAGTTTCATATCGCTACATGAAGTTATTAACAAATAAAAGGCAGTATAGTGTGTATCTAGTAACAGTTTCATATGGCTACATGAAGTTATTAACAAATAAAAGGCAGTATAGTGTGTATCTAGTAACAGTTTCATATGGCTACATGAAGTTATTAACAAATAAAAGGCAGTATAGTGTGTATCTAGTAACAGTTTCATATGGCTACATGAAGTTATTAACAAATAAAAGGCAGTATAGTGTGTATCTAGTAACAGTTTCATTTCGCTACATGAAGTTATTAACAAATAAAAGGCAGTATAGTGTGTATCTAGTAACAGTTTCATATCACTACATGAAGTTATTAACAAATAAAAGGCAGTATAGTGTGTATCTAGTAACAGTTTCATATGGCTACATGAAGTTATTAACAAATAAAAAGCAGGATAGTGTGTATCTAGTAACAGTTTCATATGGCTATATGAAGTTATTAACAAATAAAAGGCAGTATATTGTGTATCTAGTAACAGTTTCATATGGCTACATGAAGTTATTAACAAATAAAAGGCAGTATAGTGTGTATCTAGTAACAGTTTCATATGGCTACATGAAGTTATTAACAAATAAAAGGCAGTATATTGTGTATCTAGTAACAGTTTCATATGGCTACATGAAGTTATTAACAAATAAAAGGCAGTATAGTGTGTATCTAGTAACAGTTTCATATCACTACATGAAGTTATTAACAAATAAAAGGCAGTATAGTGTGTATCTAGTAACAGTTTCATATGGCTACATGAAGTTATTAACAAATAAAAGGCAGTATAGTGTGTATCTAGTAACAGTTTCATATCACTACATGAAGTTATTAACAAATAAAAGGCAGTATAGTGTGTATCTAGTAACAGTTTCATATGGCTACATGAAGTTATTAACAAATAAAAGGCAGTATAGTGTGTATCTAGTAACAGTTTCATATGGCTACATGAAGTTATTAACAAATAAAAGGCAGTATATTGTGTATCTAGTAACAGTTTCATACGGCTACATGAAGTTATTAACAAATAAAAGGCAGTATAGTGTGTATCTAGTAACAGTTTCATACGGCTACATGAAGTTATTAACAAATAAAAGGCAGTATAGTGTGTATCTAGTAACAGTTTCATATGGCTACATGAAGTTATTAACAAATAAAAGGCAGTATAGTGTGTATCTAGTAACAGTTTCATATGGCTACATGAAGTTATTAACAAATAAAAGGCAGTATAGTGTGTATCTAGTAACAGTTTCATATGGCTACATGAAGTTATTAACAAATAAAAGGCAGAATAGTGTGTATCTAGTAACAGTTTCATACGGCTACATGAAGTTATTAACAAATAAAAGGCAGTATATTGTGTATCTAGTAACAGTTTCATATGGCTACATGAAGTTATTAACAAATAAAAGGCAGTATAGTGTGTATCTAGTAACAGTTTCATATGGCTACATGAAGTTATTAACAAATAAAAGGCAGTATAGTGTGTATCTAGTAACAGTTTCATATGGCTACATGAAGTTATTAACAAATAAAAGGCAGTATATTGTGTATCTAGTAACAGTTTCATATGGCTACATGAAGTTATTAACAAATAAAAGGCAGTATAGTGTGTATCTAGTAACAGTTTCATATCACTACATGAAGTTATTAACAAATAAAAGGCAGTATAGTGTGTATCTAGTAACAGTTTCATATGGCTACATGAAGTTATTAACAAATAAAAGGCAGTATAGTGTGTATCTAGTAACAGTTTCATATCGCTACATGAAGTTATTAACAAATAAAAGGCAGTATAGTGTGTATCTAGTAACAGTTTCATATGGCTACATGAAGTTATTAACAAATAAAAGGCAGTATAGTGTGTATCTAGTAACAGTTTCATATCACTACATGAAGTTATTAACAAATAAAAGGCAGTATAGTGTGTATCTAGTAACAGTTTCATACGGCTACATGAAGTTATTAACAAATAAAAGGCAGTATAGTGTGTATCTAGTAACAGTTTCATATGGCTACATGAAGTTATTAACAAATAAAAGGCAGTATAGTGTGTATCTAGTAACAGTTTCATATGGCTACATGAAGTTATTAACAAATAAAAGGCAGTATAGTGTGTATCTAGTAACAGTTTCATATGGCTACATGAAGTTATTAACAAATAAAAGGCAGAATAGTGTGTATCTAGTAACAGTTTCATACGGCTACATGAAGTTATTAACAAATAAAAGGCAGTATATTGTGTATCTAGTAACAGTTTCATATGGCTACATGAAGTTATTAACAAATAAAAGGCAGTATAGTGTGTATCTAGTAACAGTTTCATATGGCTACATGAAGTTATTAACAAATAAAAGGCAGTATAGTGTGTATCTAGTAACAGTTTCATATGGCTACATGAAGTTATTAACAAATAAAAGGCAGTATATTGTGTATCTAGTAACAGTTTCATATGGCTACATGAAGTTATTAACAAATAAAAGGCAGTATAGTGTGTATCTAGTAACAGTTTCATATCACTACATGAAGTTATTAACAAATAAAAGGCAGTATAGTGTGTATCTAGTAACAGTTTCATATGGCTACATGAAGTTATTAACAAATAAAAGGCAGTATAGTGTGTATCTAGTAACAGTTTCATATCGCTACATGAAGTTATTAACAAATAAAAGGCAGTATAGTGTGTATCTAGTAACAGTTTCATATGGCTACATGAAGTTATTAACAAATAAAAGGCAGTATAGTGTGTATCTAGTAACAGTTTCATATGGCTACATGAAGTTATTAACAAATAAAAGGCAGTATAGTGTGTATCTAGTAACAGTTTCATATGGCTACATGAAGTTATTAACAAATAAAAGGCAGTATAGTGTGTATCTAGTAACAGTTTCATATGGCTACATGAAGTTATTAACAAATAAAAGGCAGTATAGTGTGTATCTAGTAACAGTTTCATATCACTACATGAAGTTATTAACAAATAAAAGGCAGTATAGTGTGTATCTAATAACAGTTTCATATCACTACATGTGTGTCCTGATGCTGAACTTGATGCCCAGGAGGAGTTTAACTTTGCTATTTAAAGGTTTTGTTTATTGCCAAGACACATTTCTTAAAATTATGCTCCGTTTCCCAAAACTCTAAACACAAATGCGTAAATGCACACTCATCTTCACAAACTTTAAACTTCCATGTCAAAGCCAAACTCTCTACTCAAAACCCTGTAATCCCACATCTAGACCACGCCTCGCCTTCAGACATCACACACAAGCCACCAAATACACATACACTACAAAACAGCCATTACACACCGCTGAGATCCATTCAAAACAGCACCGTAACAACCGGTTACTGCCATGGGTAACTGCGGTTATGGTTCCCCCCCAGAACATCCTCTTCACATGGTTAACACAATATCAAGACACAACACATGTATACATCCTCAACATGTGTAATTCCTCAATGTACTCTAGTAAAATAACCTGAAATTGAGGGAAAAAGTAAATGTACTGTAACAATATGCATCTGATAAAGAACGTAGACTCCGGTAAAATGATTTCCATGTGTTTAGTACCAATATACTAACCCAATGCAAAAACAAAACAAAACAGTTTGGACATAAAGAAGAAATGCCATGTGTTCTGCCTCAGCATCCCGTCTCTGGTCTGGGTCAGGCCACAGATTCTCATCAGCATCACAGGCAATATTAGCCCTAGCCAGGCAGCGGGGGGGAAACCCCTTACATGCCTTATCCACCCCTGGCAAGCCTCAACCGCAATATCTAAACAAGCCTCCTCCACGGCCTGCAGGAGGTGAACACGGATGGAGGGGTCTCCGTCGTACACCTTCCACCGCCATGCCGAAAAAAAACTCCTCTATGGGGTTTAGGAAGGGAGATTATGCAGGTAGAAAGATGTTGCTGAATCTTGGGTTTTCGTGAACCAGTCACGAACTAGAGCAGCCCGGTGGAAACTGACATTGTCCCAAATGCCAGCGTAGCATGGCTGCTGTGGCTGTGCTGGCTCCCTCTGGTCTGGTCGGTATACATGACCTCGCAGACCATGGAGGAAAGCCGGCGGATGCATGGTGTTGTATGGACCAAGGGCGGCATGGCGGTGGAGGGCCCCTCGGTGGCTGATGGCGGCACACATGGTCACATTCCCTCCTCGCTGGCCAGGGACATTCACAATGGCCCGGTGGCCAGTTATGTTCCTCCCCCTTCTCCTCCTTTTGGTAAGATTAAATCCTGCTTCATCAAGAAAGAGGAGTTGATGAGGAGCGTCTCTGGCATCAGTATCAAAGATTCTCTACAAAAGAGATGAAACACAGTACAGTACATGACTACTCTGAAACACACTGCTATAGTACACAAAAGTAGACCATCATATAGCCTGTACTACAGTATATACACTGCTGTAATACATAACTGTACTCAAATACTTGATACAGTATGAAAACCATACTTGCAAATATTCCAAGTGCTGGTCTTTGCCTCTATGGGAGTTCCTTTGGAAAGGAACACGATAGGCCTGTTTCATCCTCAACCTGTCCCGTCGAAGAATGCTGTGAGTTGTTGAGATGCCGCCTGCATCAGTGCCTTGGAATATCCCCTGATCCTCCATAACTCTCTTCTCTATCTCATGCAAGCCAATGATATTGTTGGCTATGACCATATTGATGATTTCCATCTCTTGCTCTTCTGAAAATAGCCGTCTTCTGCCTCCATTAGGGGGTCGTCTCTCAGTTCTGCAATAATAGAAGTACTGATGGGATTACAGTAAACCATCCATTTTCCCAAATAGGAGCCTGCAGTGACTCCAATTCAACTGTATGTGATGTGGTACAGTAATACAATGCATCTCAGACAGCACACAGTACAACAGAGCAAACAGCTCCAGCACACGTCTGTGCTGTAGCAGCGCTCCAGAGTTACACTAGAACGCAGTGTGTGATGACCCCTACCTATTGTCCTCTCTGAAGGGCCGGATTACAGAGGCGACTGTGAAGCGGCTCAGATTTGGCTGCACTCTTTGCCCAGCTTCCCTCATCGACATTCCATGGACAAGGATATAGCCAACTAGAGTTGCACAAATCTCCTCAGAAACTATGTGTCTCCTTGCCCTTCCTCTTCCTCTTCCTCATCCACCTCCTCTCCTGTGTCCTCTTCCTCTACCTTCAGGTCTTTGTGGATCCATTGTTCCAAAACAAGTGAACTGACCCATGGCCTTTTTATCGACCTATCCTGAGGTTCTGATGGGTGTGTGAACAGGTTTGACTCTTTGTGTTGCCCCCTGGGGAATTGTGCGTTAATTGGGTTCCAGCTGTGATGACGGGAGTTCCTGATATTGAACGCCAGTGTTTCTAAATGAGCACATGGTGCAGCCGGAGATGTATGAAGGGATTTGTGTGCAGAGTTTTTCACACAAAGTTCAACACATCTGAGTCCTGTGTGAAACAGGGGAGTGGTGTTCACAGTTTTGGGAAATGGGTCTGTCTTTTGGGAGATGGCGTCATGGTTTGGGATGTTTAGTTAATAGGCCCAGTTTTAGTGTGGAAGTGATCAAGAACAACTGTGATCTACGCGTTGTCTTCTCTTGTCTAAATAACTCATCCTCAACGGTCCCACCATCCTCCTCCTCCTCTTTCTTTTTTTTTAAATATTTGTTTCCACCTTTTTCTCCCTAATTGTACCCGGCCAATTACCCCACTCTTCCGAGCCGTCCCGGCCTCTGCTCCACCCCCTCTGCCGATCTGGGGAGGACTGCAGACTACCACATGCCTCCTCCCATACGTGTGGAGTCACCAGCTGCTTCTTTTCACCTGACAGTGAGGAGTTTCACCAGGGGGATGTAGCACGTGGGAGGATCACGCTATTCCTCCCAGTACCCCCCCCCCGGACAGGCGCCCCGGCCAACCAGAGGAGGCACTAGTGCATTGACCAGGACACATACCCACATCCGGCTTCCCACCTGCAGACACGGCCAATTGTGTCTATAGGGACGCCCGACCAAACCGGAGGGAACACGGGGATTCGAACTGGTGATCCCCATGTTGGTAGGCAACGTTTAGACTGCTACGCTACCTGGACGCCCCCACCGTCCTCCTGGGTCCTCAGGTGTGCGTAGAGATCGGTCCGGGAGCCACATAATGGGAGGACACCTGCGCGTGACAGCTTTTTATGTGGAGAGGATGGTGCACCTGCAGCCACCACACGGTCCTTGGCAGGGGGACCACCCTCTGTTACAGCCTTCATCCACCTTCACTGCCGTTGTGACCTGGAGACATCTTCCACCAGTTCCACCGTTGAGGGCTTTGTTGGATCACACTTGGTGTGGAACCTCCCCTTGACCTATCCGCCTTGGGTGACCCTACCAGGAGCCCAGCTCCGCACGGCATAGCTCTTGGGATCACTGGTACACGCAAGCTTCTCCACACGACAAGGTGGAGATCCAGGAGAAGACACAACTAACACAATAAACAGTGTAAATATTTATTCCAGTGGGATGTTTTGAGTGCAGAGACAGCAGTTAACCCTCATCATCATCATCAGCCACAGCCACTTTCAGACGACAATGTCCCAGAATTCACCACGTGTTATTCTACCTGCTCTTAAACAGATCATCTGTTTTAGAAAAGGAGGCCGTGTCTGCAGGTAGGAAGCCGGATGTGAGTATGTGTCCTGGTTACTGCACTAGCGCCTCCTCTGGTCGGTCGGGGCGCCTTTTCGGGGGGGGGGGATTGCGTGATCCTCCCACGCGCCACGTCCCCCTGGCGAAACTGCTCACTGTCAGGTGTAAAGAAGCGGCTGGCAACTCCACGTGTATGGGAGGAGGCGTGTGGTAGTCTGCAGCCCTCCCCGGATCGGCAGAGGGGGTGGAGCAGAGACCGGGGGCCTCATTTTTGAAACAGTGCGTAGGATCCTTACTAAAAGTGTACGTGCGCACAAAAGCCGAAAAAGGCGTGCGCAAAAAAAAAGAAAAAGAAAAAGGAAGAAAGAAAAAGGAAAAGGTGGACTTAAACGTGTGAGAGACACGTCATATTGTAGAGTCTGGCTGCAGTTCACCGCCTCGCCGTCTGCGCTCCCGTGCAGGTGCCGCGCCTTCTCTTTGGGTCCACAGGTCACGTGCTTTGCGTGGGACGAGGCGTACTCTTCTCTCAGGCTCCGGCTTGTGCGGACGCAGTGGATGGGGTAATTTACCAGATACAATTGGAGAGCAAAAAGGGGGGGGGGGTCTAGAAGGGAAAAAAGACAGGCTATGTAGGAGTAGCTGAATTTGAATAACTAATTTTATGATCTCATCAACTTTATTGCAGAACAAGTCTAGAAACTCAGAAATATTTAGATATTAGTTGTGCTGAAAAAACTAAAACGGAAGTGGAAGGACTGCAGGGTTAGTACACAAAGGAGTATAGCTACTCTTTTCTAGGTTGTTGTTGGCATTGGGGGGGAGGGGGGATGCTTCTCTTTCTCTTCTATTTTGTACTGTATTATACTCTGCTATAATGGTACTGTTATGTGTCCTTTGCACTCATTCAAGTGGTTGCTTGTAAAGTTGGAGATCTAAGAAATGTACTTACATATTTATCACTCTTGAAATAGACATCTGCTAAATGCCCAGTCTTATGTCTTCTGAAAGAACTAGTGCACGACTGTGCCCTAACTGTTCAGTTCCTCCAGTGGTCTTTCAGTTGGCTGTTCACTCAGTCAAACCAGCCAGCATGCACCCCTGAATTCGTAGGCTGCCACCTCCAAGATATCCTGATTGGCCACTTCAAATCTATGACGTAGGGAAATTAGCAGAGCTCATCTTGTCAATACAGGGGGGTTAAGATCAGACCCATATGGAGGCTACTAAATGCCTAAAATGTGATATCAGTTTGGATAGAATGTAGTTTTGTATTTTCACATTAAAAATTACTTGTATTTTAATTAAATACATTTTCTCATACCAGTATTTTGTATTTTATTTTCATGAGCAACTATTTGTAATTTCTAACAAGATACTTTTTGATGTATTTGTGTCCATCTCTGTTTATAATACACATATTAGATAAACGCGAATCCGTAACTATGATACGTCACTTCCTGTGCGCTGGTAAAGAGTTTGTGGAAAAGCACGGGCGTGCTCAGCAGTCGACAAATAGGCAAATCCACGTGACAAGTTTTCGTTTTTTACTTTCTTTGTGGCTTTGGGGGGGGGGTACTTCCAGCTCTAGAGGCATTTAAGCAGTGGACGTTGCCGTTAAAACCTCCCCTCCCGCCATTCAGTTCCGCCGTGCCGCTCCTGCTTCCCGCTCCGTTCCTTGTTTCGTGCGCTTCCGTTCCGACCCCACTCCACCGCGGGTTTTACGTCTCATTCTTCTTCGGTCTTTGCTCGACCGGAAGCCGGATGTGAAGCAAACTGCTGACGGTATCCAGGGACGATATGGATTAAAGTGTCCGCAGCGCCATGGAGATGATGGATTAAAGTCTGTGTGGTAGCGCTGCAGTGTCGCCGAGACGATGTCCAACACGGCGAGGAGCGGGGACATCATCCACCTCAACGTCGGGGGGAAGAGGTAGCGGACCGGGGGCGGGCTGAGAGTCGGCTAGCTAGTCCGCCTAGCTTGTATCACTAGCTAGTCCGCCTAGCTAGTGATACAAGCGCTATCACGTCGACATACAGCAAACACGGCGTTAGCGCTTACTGCAGTAGCTAGCTGCCGCTGCTAGCTTCTCATTTGAGCTGATGTCTGACTCGATGCGAAGGATTTGCTCTAACAGCAAAACACATGGCTGCTCTCATATCGGAAGTGCTAACATAAATCCCGCGTTCCTGGTACACGCTGAGAAATGTTGTTTAGCTACATTAGCTAACGGTGATGTCGTCTCACACATTAATGATCTGTTTTAGATTCAGCACTTCCCGACAAACGTTGACATGGGTCCCTGACTCCTTTTTCTCCAGGTTAGTAGAAATTACATTCACGCCTCTCTCTCCCCCCCCCTCTCTCCGTCTCTCTCTCTCTCTCTCTCTCTCTCTCTCTCTCTCTCTCTCTCTCTCTCTCTCTCTCTCTGCCCCCCCCCCCTCTCTGTCTCTCTCTCTCTCTCCCCCTCTCTCTCTCTCTGTCTCTCTAAAAGTGACCTCTTCAGTCTCACCTGACTGCAGGTGTCCCCACCCTTATAAACAATACGATGGCATAACGACCCAAACCAACGACCGGTTTCCTATACAGATATGGGTGTGACCATTAACTAGAGTTACAGTGGTCATGTGTACTATTCACAGAGGATTGGGAATAGTTACAATCACCGCATTGTAAGATGGTGACAGATGTACTCTTAGGCCCTCCCCCAGGTTCAGGGATGGTCGTTCCCTCATCACATAGATGGCCTCTCTGACTCCCCGTTCAAACCAGTGTTCCTCCCTATCAAGGATGTGTACATCCTCATCCCTGAAAGAGTGGCCACTGGCCTGTAGATGGTGTAGACTGTGGAATCCTGGTCTGTAGATGGTGTAGACTGTGGAGTCCTGGCCTGCAGATGGTGTAGACTGTGGAGTCCTGGTCTGTAGATGGTGTAGACTGTGGAGTCCTGGTCTGTAGATGGTGTAGACTGTGGAGTCCTGGCCTGTAGATGGTGTAGACTGTGGAGTCCTGGTCTGACGTGTTAGCTCTCCTGTGTTGTGCCATCCTCTTGGCCAGCGTCTGCTTAGTTTCCCCAATGTACAAGTCACGACAATCCTCCCGACACTCAACAGCTACACTATATTGCTCTGTTTGTGCCGGGGGACCTGATCCTTGGGGTGGACCAACTTCTGGTGCAGTGTTTTTCGAGGTTTGAAAGCAACTGAGACGCAGTGTTTGGAAAATACACGTCTCAGCTTTTCTGACACTCCCACCACATACAGAATCACCACTGGTTTACACTTACACAGCTGTTGTCCTCCTCTCTTCGATCAGCTGGGGCACTGTTTGGGTGTCTTCTTGGCTTTGACAGATGCCCAGTTAGGATAACCACACTTAACCAGGGCCTGTTTAATGTGGGATGTCTCCTCTTCCCCGGCCGCTGTGTCAGTGGGGATGTTGTCAGCTCGGTGGTCCAGCGTCCTGATGACTCCTAGTTTGTGCTCCAGTGGATGATGAGAGTTGAACCTTAAGTACTGATCAGTATGTGTTGGTTTACTATAAACATCAACAATCAAATGTCCCCCGTCACCAACTGCAGTTTCACAGTGTAAGAAGACTAACCTGTCATGTTCCACATCCTCCCTGGTGAACCTGATGTGGTGTCCAGAGTTAATGTGGTCGGTGAAATGTGCTACATCCTGAGATTTAATTGTAACCCAGGTGTCATCCACAAATCTGAACCAATGGCTAGGTTGTGTCCCTGGATAGAACATCAGAGCCCTTGGAGAGGTCAGCTAGATGATGATGAAACATATCTGTCAATAAATGTTGTGTCCAGATGAACTGATGACTTTCTGATCTGGATTACTGAGCATGCATCAAGACATTACCCACTGGACTGTTTCTTTTTTTATCTGTAGTCTGCTGAGCGGTCGGATCTCAACGTTGAAAGATGAAACTGGTGCTGTAAGTAATGTGTTTGTGTGTTGTATTTGTGTGTGTGTGTTGTGTCAGTGTATGTGCTTGTATGTTTGTTGTTGTGCATTCGTATTAAGTCGTTCCCCTCTCTCTCTCTTTATAGATCTTTATTGATCGAGACCCATCTCTGTTCGCCTCCATCCTCAACTTCCTGCGGACTAAAGAGCTGCACCCTCGCTCCATCAACGTGCTCCTGCTCCTGCACGAGGCTGAGTTCTACGGCATCACACCGCTGGGTGAGGGTTCGGGTTACACACAGCTGAACACACAAACTATTGTTATCAAATGTATTATTATTATTAAGTCAAGTTTTTATTGTTAGCTAAGGTCACACATACAAGGAGTTGACTTGGTGGGATGTGTACATTAAAACAGGATGTGACATAACCTTCTGTGTCTAATAATTATTGTTATATTCATACAAAAGATGATGATGAGAATAATACATGTATACAGCTTCTCAGACTCTTTCTTTTAACTTTGGATGGATACTGTTATGTCCAAACTCTTCTCTCACCTTGCCCAACAAGTTGGAGTTCATTCCTGTCTTCCTTCAGGGCTGCACACTCACCCACTTCACTCCAGGTCTCATTTAACCCATACCTGTTCTCCAGGCAGCACTTTGTTAGTTCCTGTCTTCTCTCAGGGCTGCACACTCACCCACTTCAGTCCAGCTCTTATTTAACCCATACATGTTCCCCAAGCAGGACTTTGTTACTGGGTTGTGGCACTGTCCAGCTAAGTTGTGACTTGAATCTGCTGCTCCTATTACCAGGAGATCCCTTCCGGTGACCTGGTGGTTCCACACCAACAGGAGGTGCACCTGACATGACTTGCAGTCAGGCTTATGATACCATTACTGTTCAGAGCTCTGAAATGTCTGCAGATTGACATGAACATACCGGTCATCTCTGACTGCTCTAGTGATAGCTCTGGATGAAAGCATCTGCTAGATGAGGAAGTGTAAAGATGTGCTAGATTGAATCACCTGGACTTGGCTGCTCATGTGTTGCTGGACTGAACAGCTCCAGTCCTAAATCACCTGGACTCAGCTGCTCAGTGTGTTGCTGGACTGAACAGCTCCAGTCCTAAAGACTTTTGTTTTGATCCAGTGTTCTAAATGCCAGCGCTCCATTCAGAATGAACGAGAGTCAGCAGTGCTGTTATCATGACAATATGTCAGCACCTTCCTCACTGCCGCACAAAAACACCTCACAACTTCACTTCTTCCACATCAGCACTACCGAGAAAGTTGAACTAGTTTGTCTGGACACAATGTTTAGTCAACGGAACGTCAAAGAGGCCGTCTATATGAAGAGGGAACGACCATCCCTGAACTGGGGGGGCAAAGAGTACATCTGTCACCATCTTACATTCAGTACGTTTACACCATGGTAGTAAAAGTGGATTTATTGTGTTAGTCCGACTGAAACTGGACTTTTAAAATACATGTAAATGTGTTAGTTCCACTGAAATCCTACTAAATGGAATTTCTGGAAGTGGGACTAACACACTAGATGATGTGGTTGGGGATGGATTTACAAACCCCAATTCCAACGAAGTTGGGACGTTGTGTAAAACGTAAATAAAAACAGAATACTGTTATGGGACACTCGGTTGGAAGCAAGTTTTGTGTCTGCGCCTGAGTCCTTCCTGACTTCGGAGTTGATTACAGGGGGCCAGCGAAGGCAACAACATACAGTGGAGGGAATTAGGCTGGGGAAACAGGACCGGGGGCTGAGACCGTGGGTGGCGGAGAGAGCCGGGCAGAGCAGAGATCTGGAGCAGGTGAAAATCTGGAGAACAGAGGCAGAGCAGGATGACTGCAGTGAAAAGGAGGATGTTAGTCAAACAGGGGGTTCAAAAATACTGACAAAACCAGATTTAGCGCGCAAGGGCTGGATGCGGCACACCGATAGATCAGAGGCTACGATCTGGCAGAGTGGAAGTGGCAGTGCTGGTCTTTTATAGCAGGTTGGCTTGATTATGGAATGGGTTGCAGCTGGTGAGGCTCTGCTCACCTATCTCCACTCACACACAAACACAGAGAGAGAGAGAGAGAGAGAGAGAGAGAGAGAGAGAGAGAGACTGACACTCGGGGAGTGGCTCAGGTTAAGCAGCCTGTGAGGTGGAGGCTGTGGAATGAGGGACAGATGTAACAGAATACAATGATTTTCAAATCCTTTTCCACCTATATTCAGTTGAATACACTACAAAGACAAGATATTTAATTTAATTCAAACTGATAAATTTTGGTTTTTTGCAAATATTCACTCATTTTGAATTTGATGGCTGCAACACGTTCCAAAGAAGCTGGGACAGGGGCATGTTCACCACTGTGTTACACCACCTTTCCTTTTAACAACACTCAATAAGCGTTTGGGAACTGAGGACACTACTTGTTGAAGCTTTGTAGGTGGAATTCTTTCCCATTCTTGCTTGATGTACGGCTTCAGTTGCTCAGCAGTCCGGGGTCTCCGTTGTCGTATTGTGCTCTTCATAATGCGCCACACATGTTCAATGGGAGACAGGTCTGGACTGCAGGCAGGCCAGTCCAGTACCCGCACTCTTTTACTACGAAGCCCCGCTGGTGGAACACATGCAGAATGTGGCTTGGCATTGTCTTGCTGAAATAAGCAGGGACGTCCCTGAAAAAGACATCGCTTGGATGGCAGCATATGTTGCTCCAAAACCTGTATGTACCTTTCAGCATTAATGGTGCCTTCACAGATGTGCAAGTTACCCATGATGCCATGGGCACTAACACACCCCCCCATACCAACACAGATGCTGGCTTTTGAACTTGGCGCTGATAACAATCTGGATGGTCCTTTTCCTCTATACCCGGAGGACACGACGTCCATGATTTCCAGAAACAATGTGAAATGTGGACTCGTCAGACCACAGCACACTTGTCCACTTTGCGTCAGTCCATCTCAGATGAGCTCGGGCCAGAGAAGCCGGCGGTGTTTCTGGGTGGTGTTGATATCTGGCTTTGGCTTTGCATGGTAGAGTTTTAACTTGCACTTGTAGATGTAGCGACGAACTGTGTTAACTGACGATGGTTTTCCCAAGTGTTCCTGAGCCCACGTGGTAATATCCTTTACACAATGATGTGGGTTTTTAATGCAGTGCCGCCTGAGGGGTCGAAGGTCACGGGCATCCAATGTTGGTTTTGGGCCTTGCCGCTTACATGCAGAGATTTCTTCGGATTCTCTGAATCTTGTGATGATATTATGGACTGGAGATGATGAAATCCCTAAATTCCTTGCAGTTGTACATTGAGAAACGTTGTTCTTAAACTGTTGGACTATTTGCTCACGCCGTTGTTCACAAAGTGGTGACCCTCGCCCCATCCTTGCTTGTGAACAACTGAGCCTTTCGGGGATGTTCCTTTTATACCCAATCAGGACACTCCCCTGTTTCCAGTTAACCTGTGCACCTGTGGAATGTTCCACACAGGTGTTTTTTGAGCATTCCTCAACTTTCCCAGTCTTTTTTTTTTTTTTTTTAATTTATTTCTGATTTTTCCCTTTTTTCTCCCAATTTAGTGGCCAATTGATCCCTATTTTAATTCAAACACCCACCCTCGTATTGCATGCGTTCGCCAACTGCATCTCTCCGGCCGGCAGTCTCGAAGGAAAGCACCTCCCCACTTTCGTGACAAGGCGAATCCAAGCGGAACCACTGTTTTTCCGGCACACACAGAGACGCATTCACATGACGAACACAAGCCGACTCCGCCCCCCTCCCGAAGACAGCGTTGCCAATGATTGCTGCTTCATCGAGTCCGGCCATAGTCGGATCTGACGAGACCGGGGCGCGAACCCCAGTCCCCAGTGGGCAACTGCATCGACTCCAAGCCGATGCTTAGACCGCTACGCCAAACTTTCCCAGTCTTTTGTTGCCCCTGTCCCAGCTTCTTTGGAATGTGTTGCAGGCATCACATTCAAAATGAGTGAATATTTGCAAAAAACAATAAAGTTTATCAGTTTGAACATTAAATATCTTGTCTTTGTAGTGTATTCAACTGAATATAGGTGGAAAAGGATTTGCAAATCATTGTATTTTGTTTTTATTCACGTTTTACACAATGTCCCAACTTCATTGGAATTGGGGTTTGTACTCTGGCATGTATACGCTCAATCTGCCCTGAACTGGCCTAGGCGTTCTGCACATGACCCATAGCTCCCGCAGTGGTCTTTCACTCGGAAGTGGAACAGTGTAGTATCAACAGTATCAACATGGCGAGTGCTAGAGCAAGGACCACCCATTTCTGGACAGACGAGGAGACAAACTTTACATTGTGTAAGCTAACTTGCCGCTTGCTAACTTGCTTGTGGCTTGTTTGGTATGTGACGTAACACGTCAACTGGAAGAAGGTTCAATAGCAACCAGCTGAAAGGGGTCATATCGCCACCTACTGTGCCATGGTGGGACATACTTCCGTCAAGAAATTGATTCTCCCCTGATTCTTGTATACTGGGACAACGACAGTAGTCCAATTACATGTCCTAATCAAGCTGTAACCGTAGCTCCATTTACCTGTGCATGTAAACACAGTCACTGTATTGTTTATAAGGGTGGGGACACCTGCAGTCAGGTGAGGACACTGTATTGTTTATAAGGATGGGGACACCTGCAGTCAGGTGAGGACACTATTGTTTATAAGGATGGGACACCTGCAGTCAGGTGAGGACACTGTATTGTTTATAAGGATGGGACACCTGCAGTCAGGTGAGGACACTATTGTTTATAAGGATGGGACACCTGCAGTCAGGTGAGGACACTGTATTGTTTATAAGGGTGGGGACACCTGCAGTCAGGTGAGGACACTGTATTGTTTATAATGGTGGGGACACCTGCAGTCAAGTGAGGACACTGTATTGTTTATAAGGGTGGGACACCTGCAGTCAAGTGAGGACACTGTATTGTTTATAAGGGTGGGACACCTGCAGTCAGGTGAGACTGATGATGAACCGTGTCTGTCAGTAAACGCTGTGTCCAGATGAACTGGTTCAACCTTCTGTGATGTTCTTACCTGGATTACTGAGCAGCATCAAGACAACAGCGCTACCTGCCTTCATCTTCCTCATTAGGCTGCTATGATGAAGATGAAAAACACGATGCACCCTCTCATTTTCTCGGCAGAGTCCTACCAGACTACATGTTACAGTGAGCAACAGAAACAGAAGTGATGAGTTTGGTTTGCTCTTGTCGCCGGGAAATCTTCACTGTTGTAACATTGTATTGTGTTGTGTTGTGTTGTGATGATTATTGTTGTGTCCTGTTGTTACCGTTACACTGTGTTCTATCTGCAGTACGCAAGTTACAGTTGTGTGATGAGCTGGACCGCTCCTCATGTGGAAATGTGCTCTTCAATGGCTACTTACCTCCACCAGGTACACACACACACACACACACACACACACACACACACACACACACACACACACACACACCAGGTACACTGCTCAGTTCCATCACTTGACTGCTGTACATTACATCCAGCCTTCCACATGACTCACCTCCACATTCACCTCCACATTCATTATATTGTTGACCCAAGCTGAAGCCACATGTCAGAAGCTTTGTGGAGATGTTCTACTGTCAGCCATGATGATCCCAGTAAGATGTTCTACTGTCAGCCATGATGATCCCAGTAAGATGTTCTACTGTCAGCCATGATGATCCCAGTAAGATGTTCTACTGTCAGCCATGATGATCCCAGTAAGATGTTTTACTGTCAGCCATGATGATCCCAGTAAGACGTTTTACTGTCAACCATGATGATACCAGTAAGATGTTCTACTGTCAGCCATGATGATCCCAATACATGATGATCCCAGTAAGATGTTTTACTGTGAGACATGATGATCTCAGTAAGATGTTCTACTGTCACCCATGATGATCCCAGTAAAATTTTCTACTGTCAGCCACGATGCTCCCAGTAAGATGTTCTACTGTCAGCCATGAAGATCCCAGTAAGATGTTCTACTGTCAGCCATGATGATCCCAGTAAGATGTTCTACTGTCAGCCATGATGATCCCAGTAAGATGTTCTACTGTCAGCCATGATGATCCCAGTAAGATGTTCTACTGTCAGCCATGAAGATCCCAGTAAGATGTTCTACTGTCAGCCATGATGATCCCAGTAAGATGTTCTACTGTCAGCCTTGATGATACCAGTACATGATGATCCCGGTAAGATGTTTTACTGTCAGCCATGATGATCCCAGTAAGACGTTTTACTGTCAACCATGATGATACCAGTAAGATGTTCTACTGTCAGCCATGATGATCCCAATACATGATGATCCCAGTAAGATGTTTTACTGTGAGACATGATGATCTCAGTAAGATGTTCTACTGTCACCCATGATGATCCCAGTAAGATGTTTTACTGTCAGCCATGATGATCTCAGTAAGATGTTCTACTGTCAGCCATGATGATCCCAGTAAAATTTTCTACTGTCAGCCATGATGATCCCAGTAAGATGTTTTACTGTCAGCCATGAAGATCCCAGTAAGATGTTCTACTGTCAGCCATGATGATCCCAGTAAAATTTTCTACTGTCAGCCATGATGCTCCCAGTAAGATGTTCTACTGTCAGCCATGAAGATCCCAGTAACATGTTCTACTGTCAGCCATGATGATCCCAGTAACATGTTCTACTGTCAGGATTCCATGACAAATGCTCAAAAGACAAATGCTCACAAGACCAATGCTCACAAGACAAATGCTCACAACACTAAAAGAAAAAGAGACAAATGCTCACAAATTGTTTTATAATCTATATTTACAGTGAAAAATGATAGTATACAGATATACAAATATGAAATATGTTTACATATCGATGTAATTATGAAAATATGTACAAATACTTTCAAAACCCAATGCACTAGTAAAATATTGAAAAATAAAGATTGTAAAACAATTTGTGAGCATTTGTCTCTTTTTCTATTAGTATTGTGAGCATTTGTCTTGTGAGCATTTGTCTGCACACCACTGTCAGCCATGATGATCCCAGTAAGATGTTCTACTGTCAGCCATGATGATCCCAGTAAGATGTTTTGCCGTCAGCCTTGATGATCCCAGTAAGATGTTCTACTGTCAGCCTTGATGATACCAGTACATGATGATCCCAGTAAGATGTTTTACTGTCACCCATGATGATCCCAGTAAGATGTTTTACTGTCAGCCATGATGATCTCAGTAAGATGTTCTACTGTCAGCCATGATGATCCCAGTAAAATGTTCTACTGTCAGCCATGATGATCCCAGTAAGATGTTTTACTGTGAGCCATGATGATCTCAGTAAGATGTTCTACTGTCAGCCATGATGATCCCAGTAAAATTTTCTACTGTCAGCAATGATGATCCCAGTAAGATGTTCTACTGTCAGCCATGAAGATCCCAGTAAGATGTTCTACTGTCAGCCATGAAGATCCCAGTAAGATGTTCTACTGTCAGCCATGATGATCCCAGTAAGATGTTCTACTGTCAGCCATGAAGATCCCAGTAACATGTTCTACTGTCAGCCATGATGATCCCAGTAACATGTTCTACTGTCAGCCATGATGATCCCAGTAAGATGTTCTACTGTCAGCCATGATGATCCCAGTAAGATGTTCTACTGTCAATCATGATGATCCCAGTAAGATGTTCTACTGTCAGCCATGATGATCCCAGTAAGATGTTTTGCTGTCAGCCTTGATGATCCCAGTAAGATGTTCTACTGTCAGCCTTGATGATACCAGTACATGATGATCCCAGTAAGATGTTTTACTGTCACCCATGATGATCCCAGTAAGATGTTTTACTGTCAGCCATGATGATCTCAGTAAGATGTTCTACTGTCAGCCATGATGATCCCAGTAAAATGTTCTACTGTCAGCCATGATGATCCCAGTAAGATGTTTTACTGTGAGCCATGATGATCTCAGTAAGATGTTCTACTGTCAGCCATGATGATCCCAGTAAAATTTTCTACTGTCAGCCATGATGATCCCAGTAAGATGTTCTACTGTCAGCCATGAAGATCCCAGTAAGATGTTCTACTGTCAGCCATGATGATCCCAGTAAGATGTTCTACTGTCAGCCATGAAGATCCCAGTAACATGTTCTACTGTCAGCCATGATGATCCCAGTAAGATGTTCTTCTGTCTGTCATGATGATCCCAGTAAGATGTTCTACTGTCAGCCATGATGATCCCAGTAAGATGTTTTGCTGTCAGCCTTGATGATCCCAGTAAGATGTTCTGCTGTCAGCCATGATGATACCAGTACATGATGATCCCAGTAAGATGTTTTACTGTCAGCCATGATGATCCCAGTAAGATGGTCTACTGTCAGCCATGAAGATCCCAGTAAGATGTTCTACTGTTAGCCTTGATGATCCCAGTAAGATGTTCTACTGTCAGCCATGATGATCCCAGTAAGATGTTCTACTGTCAGCCATTATGATCCCAGTAAGATGTTCTACTGTCAGCCATTATGATCCCAGTAAGATGTTCTACTGTCAGCCATAATGATCCCAGTAAGATGTTCTACTGTCAGCCATGAAGATCCCAGTAAGATGTTCTACTGTCAGCCATGATGATCCCAGTAAAATTTTCTACTGTCAGCTATGATGATCCCTGTAAGATGTTCTACTGTCAGCCATGAAGATTCCAGTAAAATGTTCTACTGTCAGCCATGATGATCCCAGTAAGATGTTCTACTGTCAGCCATGAAGATCCTAGTAAGATGTTCTACTGTCAGCCATGATGATCCCAGTAACATGTTCTACTGTCAGCCATGATGATCCCAGTAAGATGTTCTACTGTCAGCCATGATGATCCCAGTAACATGTTCTACTGTCAGCCATGATGATCCCAGTAAGATGTTCTACTGTCAGCCATGATGATCCCAGTAAGATGTTTTGCTGTCAGCTTTGATGATCCCAGTAAGATGTTCTGCTGTCAGCCATGATGATACCAGTACATGATGATCCCAGTAAGATGTTTTACTGTCAGCCATGATGATCCCAGTAAGATGTTCTACTGTCAGCCATGATGATACCAGTACATGATGATCCCAGTAAGATGTTTTACTGTCACCCATGATGATCCCAGTAAGATGTTTTACTGTCAGCCATGATGATCTCAGTAAGATGTTCTACTGTCAGCCATGATGATCCCAGTAAAATGTTCTACTGTCAGCCATGATGATCCCAGTAAGATGTTTTACTGTGAGCCATGATGATCTCAGTAAGATGTTCTACTGTCAGCCATGATGATCCCAGTAAAATTTTCTACTGTCAGCAATGATGATCCCAGTAAGATGTTCTACTGTCAGCCATGAAGATCCCAGTAAGATGTTCTACTGTCAGCCATGAAGATCCCAGTAAGATGTTCTACTGTCAGCCATGATGATCCCAGTAAGATGTTCTACTGTCAGCCATGAAGATCCCAGTAACATGTTCTACTGTCAGCCATGATGATCCCAGTAACATGTTCTACTGTCAGCCATGATGATCCCAGTAAGATGTTCTACTGTCAGCCATGATGATCCCAGTAAGATGTTCTACTGTCAATCATGATGATCCCAGTAAGATGTTCTACTGTCAGCCATGATGATCCCAGTAAGATGTTTTGCTGTCAGCCTTGATGATCCCAGTAAGATGTTCTACTGTCAGCCTTGATGATACCAGTACATGATGATCCCAGTAAGATGTTTTACTGTCACCCATGATGATCCCAGTAAGATGTTTTACTGTCAGCCATGATGATCTCAGTAAGATGTTCTACTGTCAGCCATGATGATCCCAGTAAAATGTTCTACTGTCAGCCATGATGATCCCAGTAAGATGTTTTACTGTGAGCCATGATGATCTCAGTAAGATGTTCTACTGTCAGCCATGATGATCCCAGTAAAATTTTCTACTGTCAGCCATGATGATCCCAGTAAGATGTTCTACTGTCAGCCATGAAGATCCCAGTAAGATGTTCTACTGTCAGCCATGATGATCCCAGTAAGATGTTCTACTGTCAGCCATGAAGATCCCAGTAACATGTTCTACTGTCAGCCATGATGATCCCAGTAAGATGTTCTTCTGTCTGTCATGATGATCCCAGTAAGATGTTCTACTGTCAGCCATGATGATCCCAGTAAGATGTTTTGCTGTCAGCCTTGATGATCCCAGTAAGATGTTCTGCTGTCAGCCATGATGATACCAGTACATGATGATCCCAGTAAGATGTTTTACTGTCAGCCATGATGATCCCAGTAAGATGGTCTACTGTCAGCCATGAAGATCCCAGTAAGATGTTCTACTGTTAGCCTTGATGATCCCAGTAAGATGTTCTACTGTCAGCCATGATGATCCCAGTAAGATGTTCTACTGTCAGCCATTATGATCCCAGTAAGATGTTCTACTGTCAGCCATTATGATCCCAGTAAGATGTTCTACTGTCAGCCATAATGATCCCAGTAAGATGTTCTACTGTCAGCCATGAAGATCCCAGTAAGATGTTCTACTGTCAGCCATGATGATCCCAGTAAAATTTTCTACTGTCAGCTATGATGATCCCTGTAAGATGTTCTACTGTCAGCCATGAAGATTCCAGTAAAATGTTCTACTGTCAGCCATGATGATCCCAGTAAGATGTTCTACTGTCAGCCATGAAGATCCTAGTAAGATGTTCTACTGTCAGCCATGATGATCCCAGTAACATGTTCTACTGTCAGCCATGATGATCCCAGTAAGATGTTCTACTGTCAGCCATGATGATCCCAGTAACATGTTCTACTGTCAGCCATGATGATCCCAGTAAGATGTTCTACTGTCAGCCATGATGATCCCAGTAAGATGTTTTGCTGTCAGCTTTGATGATCCCAGTAAGATGTTCTGCTGTCAGCCATGATGATACCAGTACATGATGATCCCAGTAAGATGTTTTACTGTCAGCCATGATGATCCCAGTAAGATGTTCTACTGTCAGCCATGAAGATCCCAGTAAGATGTTCTACTGTTAGCCTTGATGATCCCAATAAGATGTTCTACTGTCAGCCATGATGATCCCAGTAAGATGTTTTACTGTGAGCCATGATGATCTCAGTAAGATGTTCTACTGTCAGCCATGATGATCCCAGTAAAATTTTCTACTGTCAGCCATGATGATCCCAGTAAGATGTTCTACTGTCAGCCATGAAGATCCCAGTAAGATGTTCTACTGTCAGCCATGATGATCCCAGTAAGATGTTCTACTGTCAGCCATGAAGATCCCAGTAACATGTTCTACTGTCAGCCATGATGATCCCAGTAACATGTTCTACTGTCAGCCATGATGATCCCAGTAACATGTTCTACTGTCAGCCATGATGATCCCAGTAAGATGTTCTTCTGTCAGTCATGATGATCCCAGTAAGATGTTCTACTGTCAGCCATGATGATCCCAGTAAGATGTTTTGATGTCAGCCTTGATGATCCCAGTAAGATGTTCTGCTGTCAGCCATGATGATACCAGTACATGATGATCCCAGTAAGATGTTTTACTGTCAGCCATGATGATCCCAGTAAGATGGTCTACTGTCAGCCATGAAGATCCCAGTAAGATGTTCTACTGTTAGCCTTGATGATCCCAGTAAGATGTTCTACTGTCAGCCATGATGATCCCAGTAAGATGTTCTACTGTCAGCCATGAAGATCCCAGTAAGATGTTCTACTGTCAGCCATTATGATCCCAGTAAGATGTTCTACTGTCAGCCATGATGATCCCAGTAAGATGTTCTACTGTCAGCCATGAAGATCCCAGTAAGATGTTCTACTGTCAGCCATGATGATCCCAGTAAAATTTTCTACTGTCAGCTATGATGATCCCAGTAAGATGTTCTACTGTCAGCCATGAAGATTCCAGTAAAATGTTCTACTGTCAGCCATGATGATCCCAGTAAGATGTTCTACTGTCAGCCATGAAGATCCTAGTAAGATGTTCTACTGTCAGCCATGATGATCCCAGTAACATGTTCTACTGTCAGCCATGATGATCCCAGTAAGATGTTCTACTGTCAGCCACGATGATCCCAGTAAGATGTTTTGCTGTCAGCTTTGATGATCCCAGTAAGATGTTCTGCTGTCAGCCATGATGATACCAGTACATGATGATCCCAGTAAGATGTTTTACTGTCAGCCATGATGATCCCAGTAAGATGTTCTACTGTCAGCCATGAAGATCCCAGTAAGATGTTCTACTGTTAGCCTTGATGATCCCAATAAGATGTTCTACTGTCAGCCATGATGATCCCAGTAAGATGTTCTACTGTCAGCCATGAAGATCCCAGTAAGATGTTCTACTGTCAGCCATGATGATCCCAGTAAGATGTTCTACTGTCAGCCGTGAAGATCCCAGTAAGATGTTCTACTGTCAGCCATGAAGATCCCAGTAAGATGTTCCACTGTCAGCCATGAAGATCCCAGTAAAATGTTCTACTGTCAGCCATGATGATCCGAGTAAGATGTTCTACTGTCAGCCATGATGATCCCAGTAAGATGTTCTACTGTCAGCCATGAAGATCCCAGTAAAATTTTCTACTGTCAGCCATGAAGATCCCAGTAAGATGTTCTACTGTCAGCCATGATGATCCCAGTAAGATGTTCTACTGTCAGCCATGATGATCCCAGTACATGTTGATCCCAGTAAGATGTTTTACTGTCAGCCATGATGATTCCAGTAAGACGTTTTACTGAATCATGAGCGCCACCTACGGGACACATGAACATTGTTTTGAAGGACCTTGAAAAAAGATTTTTGGGAGTTTGCTATGAAAATGAATCTTTGTGCATTGTGGAAATGTATTCAGGCCAGTATGTCTCGCTTTCTGTCTCTCTGTCACTCTCTGTGCCTCTCTGTCTGTCTGTCTCTGTCTCTCTCACTCTCTCTGTCTGTCTCTGTCTCTCTCACTCTCTGTCTCTCTCTGTCTCTCTGTCTCCCTCTCTCTGTTTCTCTCTCTTTCTGTCTCTCTCTCAGTCTACCCAGCAAAGCGTAGAAACCGGCACAGTGTGGCAGGACCCCAGTTCATGGCTGGCCGTCTGGTGCCTGCAGAGAGAGCGCCGGTGCGACGCAGCAACACCATGCCTCCTAACCTGGGGAACTCTGGGATGCTGGCCCGAGCCAACACTGAGGACAGAGGGACTGCTGGTGTGTGAGGCATACAATGACATGTCAACAGACACACACTTGGACATACAAACACACACCACAGCGTTAAACCGTAACGGTTTTATGAAGTCAGAGTCGTGCTTTTAAGTTACTGGAACAAAATTATTGCAGTAACACACAGGCTTTTGTGATTGTGTAGGCCAGGTGTCAGACCCAGGCATGGTGCGGATCATCTGTGGACATCATAACTGGATTGCTGTGGCCTACGCCCAGTTTGTGGTCTGCTACCGGTAAATTGTGACAAACCAACTATCAGTGAATGAACGAATGAATGACTGACTGTCTTTCTACAGCTCCTCTCATCCTACCACACACACTACTTCTCTCATTCTACCACACACAGTACCTCTCTCATCGTGCCAGACACAGTACTTCTCTCATCCTACCCCACACACAGTACTTCTCTCATCCTGCCACACACAGTACTTCTCTCATCTTGCCAGACACAGTACTTCTCTCATCCTACCCCACACACGGTACTTCTCTCATCCTGCCACACACAGTACTTCTCTCATCCTACCACACACAGTACTTCTCTCATCCTACCACACACAGTACTTCTCTCATCTTACCACACACAGTACTTCTCTCATCCTACCACACACAGTACTTCTCTCATCCTACCACACACCGTACTTCACAATGAAAAGAGTGTCTCACACTGCAATATAACAGGCCCCCGTGGGAATCAAACCATAACCTTGCCAGTATTACTGCCATGCTTAAGTTGTATGCCACTGCATCACCACCCTGTTTTCTCTCCCCCCCATTCTGCCTCTCCTCATTCATTACCCATTCTCACTCTGTTATCTCTCTCACGCCCTCTCTCACTCTCTGTCTCGCTCTCACTCTCTCGTTTGCACTCTCTCGCTTGTTCGCTCTCTCTCATTCGCTGTCTCTCGCTCGCTGTCTCTCGCTCGCTGTCTCTCGCTCGCTGTCTCTCGCTGGCTCTCTGTCATGCTCTCTCTCCCTCTCTCGCTCGTTCACTCTCGCTCTCTGTTGCTCTTTTGCTCGCTCTCGCTGTCTTTCTCTTGCTCTCGCTTGCTCTCTCGCTCTCACTCTTTCGTTCCCTCTCTTGCTCTCTCTCTCGCTTGCTCGCTCTCTCTCTTTCTCTCTCGCTCACTCTCTCTCTTGCTCTCAAGAGTGAAGGAGTCTACGGGCTGGCAGCAGATCTTCACCTCTCCCCGATTGGACTGGGTGATTGACAGGGTGGCCCTCAACGCCAAGGTGATGGGCGGATCCCTAGGTGACAATGATAAGATGGTGGCAGTTGCCTCGGGAACAGAGATCATCTTGTGGGCCATCTGCCCTGATGGGAACGGAAATGAGATTGGTGAGATTTCCTGCATCACCTGATCCAGAGCTGGAAGTTATGGAAGGTTACTAACAATAAATAGGATGGATATTTCTAGGTTTTAAAAAGTTACAGAATCAGCACATATTAGTCTGGAAAAGTTACTTCCAATACATATGTTATGTGGTTAGAGACCAGCTATGATGTTCAGTTATAGAGCAATATGTCATATTGTGATATTAGTTGTCAGGTAGCTTTGGGTCAGTGTAGCTCCAAATCAATCAGAAGTGTTATGCTACACATAGTGGGGTTGAATTAGTTAAAGTTTTTCAGGGTCTGAGTAATGGGAGTTGCCTTACATCCTACTGCTCCTTGTACAGTTCTTTGAGATGACTTCTGAGTCTGGTTAGTACTTCAGTGCTGATGTGTCAGTTCCTCCTGTGGGCTGAACAGGAACAAGGGGCGCGTTCAGCCGTCTCTGCCTCTGAATGCCCACTTGTGTTCCCTGTAGGTGTCTTCAGTCTCAATGTCCCGGTGGAGGCTCTCTTCTTCGTTGGTAACCAGCTCATTGCCACCAGCCACACAGGGAAAGTTGGGGTGTGGAATGCTGTAACCAAGCACTGGCAGGTGGGTACAGCTACACCCTGGACTCCACCTACCACAGGATATAATGCTGTAGGGAAGAGATGACACGTCTTTACTTTCAGTCATGTTACTACAGAACACATGGGCTAGTCCTACAACACTTTGCTCATGTTTTCCTAACCATTCATCTGACTGATCTGCGTTGATTGATGAAAAGAGGAATTTATGCCTGAATGCCACGCTGTCTTGTTCTGTCTCGTTAGAACCAGGATGTGGTTCCTATCAACAGTTACGACACAGCTGGTTCCTTCCTCATCCTGGGCTGCAACAACGGCTCCATCTACTATATAGGTGAGATAGACTGCTGTCTCAATTGTCAGTCAGAGACCAGTCAGAGTTTAGCATGAAGGCCGTTCTGTTATTCAGTTGTTTCAACTTTACCAGCATAACATACATATTTCATATATACCTGTTGTGTATCCAGATGTGCAGAAGTTTCCTCTGAGGATGAAGGATAATGACCTGCTGGTGACTGAGCTCTACAGAGACCCCACCGAAGACGCCATCACTGCCCTTAGTGTCTACCTGACACCCAAAACTAGTACTACTACTCCTACTATTACTACAACCACTACTAGTATTAAAATGACTGTCCTCGGTCTCTGCCTTACAGTAATAATGATGATATGAAGATGATGTTGGTGATGATGATAACAGCTCAAAGCCGTCACTGCTCTCAGCATAACACATAGGGAAGAGGGATATTTATTTTTGCTTTTACTGCCACATCTGTTCTATTATTCTGTTTCTGTCATACCTATAGTTAGGTTGAAGGTCTATTATAATCATTTCTTCTGCTACTGATTCATCCCACCGCAGCCCACCTGCTAGCACATGACATTGTGGCTTCTAGCTGTGGTACAAAGTGCTTGTTTGTGTGCAGGTGACAGTGGTAACTGGATCGAGATCGCGTATGGGACCAGTTCTGGTACGGTCCGGGTCATCGTGCAGCACCCAGAGACGGTGGGCTCTGGTCCACAGCTCTTCCAGACCTTCTCTGTTCACCGCAGCCCCGTCACCAAGATCATGCTGTCAGAGAAACATCTCATCTCAGGTACAAGATCATGCTGTCAGAGAAACATCTCATCTCAGGTACAAGATCATGATGTCAGAGAAACATCTCATGTCAGGTACAAGATCATGCTGTCAGAGAAACATCTCATGTCAGGTACAAGATCATGCTGTCAGAGAAACATCTCATCTCAGGTACAAGATCATGCTGTCAGAGAAACATCTCAAGATCATGCTGTTAGAAACATCTCATGTCCGTTACAAGATCATGCTGTTAGAAACATCTCATGTCGGGTACAAGATCACGCTATCAAAGAAACATCTCATGTCAGGTACAAGATCATGCTGTCAGAGAAACATCTCATGTCAGGTACAAGATCATGCTGTCAGAGAAACATCTCATGTCAGGTACAAGATCATGCTGTCAGAGAAACATCTCATGTCAGGTACAATATCATGCTGTCAGAGAAACATCTCATGTCAGGTACAAGATCATGCTGTTAGAAACATCTCATGTCAGGTACAACATCATGCTGTTAGAAACAGCTCATGTCAGGTACAAGATCATGCTGTCAGAGAAACATCTCATGTCAGGTACAATATCATGCTGTCAGAGAAACAGCTCATGTCAGGTACAAGATCATGCTGTCAGAGAAACATCTCATGTCAGGTACAATATCATGCTGTCAGAGAAACATCTCATGTCAGGTACAAGATCATGCTGTTAGAAACATCTCATGTCAGGTACAACATCATGCTGTTAGAAACAGCTCATGTCAGGTACAAGATCATGCTATCGGTGAAACATCTCATGTCAGGTACAAGATGGCTCTCCGAGTCATCTGGGGCCGTTTGGCGTATAAGGCCATCACAGCTCATCCTACATGTAGAACAGCTACCCCTATCAAGTTTAAAATGTAAACTTTGGTTATGGATGAAAGATGAATAGTGCCTTTATGAGTCCTGTTATAAAAAAAATCTTGAGTTTTTAAACCGTAGAGAAACATGGAGATGATAACAGATATTCTTTAACCCTCTAGCACCATCGCATCTTGAATGAATAGATCTTCAGCTGTTGTCTTACTCCTTTTTCCCAGAATTTTACAAACTGCCAGCACCTTGAGACATGAAAACTAAAGAGAAGTGGTTGCACGAGGGACAGGAAGCAGCCGCTAAAAGCCCCACTCCAACCTTCTAGGTTTCAGTTTATCCCTAAACACGTGTGTTGATGGAAGTTATGTCTTTGTGTGTGTTTCTCAGTGTGTGCGGACAACAACCATGTGCGCACGTGGACGGTGACTCGTTTCAGAGGAATGATCTCCACCCAGCCCGGCTCTACCCCTCTCACCTCCTTCAAGATCCTCTCCTTGGATGACATCGATGGACACGGAGGCTGCAGTGCAGGGACAGAGATAGGTAGTGTTCACACACACACATGCACACACAGACACACACACACACACACACACACTAAGCAGAGGCACAGGAAACCAAATTCTATCATAACCTTGGTAATCCAGATGTAAGTGTTTTGACTCAGTGACAGCAGTGTATCACATGTTCTTTTAGCCAAACATTAGTGATTACCCACAATGCTATCATTCACTCATCTCACCATTTTGATAACTCTTTTATAAACATCCACCTTGAGAAGAAATTCTGTAGACTGTCATATCATAGATCTCTCTGCCCACTGGGGGGCACTAGAGACCTCGTATTAGCTGCTGCGTGGAGAGGCTCACGTGCTGCCACAGAAGGTTGACTCAGTCCGTCTGGACACACCGTTTATTGACAAACATATTTCATCACTCATCTAATGCCCCTTTTCCACGACATGGTACCGGCTCAACTTGCCTCACCTCGACTCACTTCTGTGTCGTTTTCATTACCGTAACAGTACCCCACACCACGGCATGGATTTTCGGCTCTCCGTTTTTGTCAATTTCAAAATGTACTTTTACGATAACTCCGCTTCGACCGTTTCAGTATTTGAAAATGCCAGGTGACGCGGTGACGCAAAATGAAGCAGTGATGCGTTTCTCTGACCAGTCAGAGGTCTGCATTGATTTGGTACCTGCTACAGTTTTTTTGGAACCTCAACAAAGGTGGTACCAGAAAAGTGGTAATAGTTACCAAAATGCCGGTACTTTCCAGTAATGGGGAATGAAAAAGTCGAGTCGAGTTGAGCCAGTACCATGTACTGGAAAAGGGGCATAAGTGACCTCTTCAGTCTCACCTGAGTGCAGGTGTCCCCACCCTTATAAACAATACAGTGTCCTCACCTGACTGCAGGTGTCCCCACCCTTATAACAATACAGTGGCATCACAACCCAAACCAACGACCAGTTTCATATGCAGATATGAGTGTGACCGTTAACTAGAGTTACAATGGTTATGTGTACTATTCACAGAGGGTTGGGGAATAGTTGCAATCACAGCATTGTAAGATGGTGACAGATGTACTCTTAGCCCCCCCCCCCCCCGGTTCAGGGATGGTCGTTCCCTCTTCAAATAGATGACCTCTTTTGACTCCCCGTTCAAACCAGTGTTCCTCCCTATCCAGGATGTGTACATCCTCATCCTTGAAAGGCCATTGGCCTGTAGATGGTGTAGACTGTGGAGTTCTGGTCTGTAGATGGTGTAGACTGTGGAGTCCTGGTCTGTAGAGGGTGTAGACTATGGAGTCCTGGCCTGTAGATTGTGTAGACTGTGGAGTCCTGGTCTGTAGATGTTGTAGACTGTGGAGTCCTGGTCTGTAGACATTGTAGACTATGAAGTCCTGGTCTGACGTGTTAGCTCTCCTGTGTTGTGTCATCCTCTTGGCCAGCGTTTGTTTAGCTTCCCTGATGTACAAGTCACGGCAATCCTCCTGGCACTTAACAGCTACACTATATTGCTCTGTTTTTGCCGGGGACCTGATCCTTGGGGTGGACCAACTTCTGGTGCAGTGTTTTTCGAGGTTTGAAAGCAACTGAGACACGGTGTTTAGAAAATACACGTCTCAGCTTTTCTGACACTCCCACCACATACAGAATCACCACTGGTTTACACTTAGACAGCTGCAGTCCTTCTCTTCTCTTCGATTGGCTGGTGCACTGTTTGGGCGTTCCCCATCACCAACTGCAGTTTCACAGTGTAAGAACACTAAACTGTCATGTTCCACATCCTCCCTGGTGAACTTGATGTGGTGTCCACAGAGTTCATGTGGTCGGTGAAATGTGCTACATCTTGAGATTTAATTTTAACCCAGGTGTCGTCCACAAATCTGAACCAATAGCTAGGTGGTGTCCCTGGATAGGACACCAGAGCCTCTTTTCCACTTCCTCCATATACAAGTTGGCCACTACAGGTGAGACTGGGGAACGCACAGCACACCCATACCTCTGCCTATAGTACTGCCCCCTGTATGTGAAGTACATGGACTGAAGACAGCCTCAGGTCACACTTGGTCAGTGTTAAGGGTGGTCCTATTGCTAAGGGTGGGGTCATTTTGTAATTTCATATGGACTACCTCCACTGCTTCATCAACAGGAACACACATGATTAGAGACTTAACATCATAAGAGACCATTGTTTCATCCAGTGGCGTAAGTTTAACTTGAACATTGGGGGGGACACATTTAGCGGGGGGTCAGGGGGTCCCCCCCCTGGAAATTTTGAGCATCACACATTTAATTTCCTGCATTCTGGTGAATTTGTATGCACCAATTTGCTCTTTTTCTACATCAGTTTATTGTGGAAATGTCTTATGTAAAAGAAACACAACTTTCTAGGTAATTCTCTCATCTTACTCTCTTTTTTGCACCAAAAAAGCACCGGATATCTCCTGTTACTTTCCTCTTGCTCATGTTGACTCTGTGAATGAAAATAGTAGATGCATTTGAACTAATACAATACCCTTGGCACAAATTGGTTTGTAGATGTACCTATTATGTTATCTCATGTGGCTGAAATCATCAGTTCAAGTTCATTTAAGCTAACATAAATGTCTAGGGGCTACTGTTAGCAAGCGCTAGCTAGCTAGCTAGCTAGCTAGCTTGCTAGTTCGTGAGGGGGTCTGAACTGATAAACCCAAACACAAGTTATAAACTAGATAAGGCTATAATTCATCCGGTAATAATCTAACTCAGAAACCCCAAAGGTAAGAAAGGGTGGTGTACTGGGCTAGACAAGCAAGCTGGCTAGCTACGTTACTTACACTTGCTTACACCATCGTTCATGCTCCGGTCTCCTGGTTGTCAGGAGCAACTGCAAGACAGCAACGAGGTCGGCAATCCCAGTGGCAAGGTTAAAATGGTATGGTCCAAGCATAGGGGTGTATGAAATCGTTGGAAAACAAGTAGGAATGACATTTTAAGTAGTTCGACTGTCTGTGTTGTTATTTTACCTTTTTTGGCGAGGGAGTTAACATTATCATTCATGATATATTTTTTGGGGGGGACAAATTCACCTCTTCTAAATATTGAGGGGGACATGTCCCCCCTGACCCCCCCCCATAAGTTACTCCCATGGTTTCATCCTCCCCTTAATGATGCCCCTCACCTTATCCACAACATCCATAGTGTTCTGCATGTGATGTTCATCACTGTCTACCAACGAGTCAAGAACAGATGCCAGGAACTTAGAGAGGTTATAGGTCACTGAGTTAATCATACTAACAATAGGCCGTAATGGTACATCCTGTTTGTGGATCTTGGGTAACCCATACAGACAAGGTGTAGCTCCCCCTGGGTGTAATCTGTGGTATAGCATTCTGTCAATAGCATTGTCCTGTTCTAACAGCTTCAGACCATCTTTTTCTTGTAACCACTGCCTGGATCTCGTTTCAGGGGATCATAAGTGTGTCGCTAGGTGACGTCATAACTTTCTCATGATAGTCTGTCTGGTTGAATACAACAGCCAAATACAGCAAGAGGCCATCTGTGTGAAGAGGGAACGACCATCCCTGAACCGGGGGGGGGGGGGGCTAAGAGTACATCTGTCACCATCTTACAATGCTGCGATTGCAGCTACTCCCCAACCCTCTGTGAATAGTACACATGACCACTGTAACTAGTTAATTGCCACACTCATATTTGCATATGAAACTGGTGGTTGGTTTGGGTCGTTATGCCACTGTATTAATTATATGGGTGGGGACACCTGCAGTCAGGTGAGGACACTATTGTTTATAAGGGTGGGGACACCTGCAGTTAGGTGAGGACACTGTATTGTTTATAAGGGTGGGGACACCTGCAGTCAGGTGAGACTGAAGAGGTCACTTATGCCCCTTTTCCACTACATGGTACCGGCTCGACTCGACCCGACTCGCAGAGTGTCGTTTTCAATCACCGTAACAGAACCCCTCAGTGTAGCTGGTCTGCATTGATTTTGGTACCCGCTCCAGTTTTTTTGGAACCTCGACAAAGGTGGTACCAGAAAAGTGGTAACAGCTACCAAAATGCCGGTACTTTCCAGTAATGGAAAGCGAACAAGTCGAGTTGAGCCAGTACCATGTGGTGGAAAAGGGGCATCAGATGAGTGATGAAGCGTATCTGTCAGTAAACGCTGTGTCCAGATGACCTGCTTCACCTTCTGTGATGTTCTTCCTGGATTACTGAGCATCAGTACGTGCTGAGGTCATGTGCTTGGTTTCTGGGTTTCATCAGGACCGTATGGAGAGAGGGATGACCAGCAGGTCTTCATACAGAGAGTGGTCCCCGACACAGACAAACTCTACGTCAGACTGTCCTCCAATGGGAAGAGGTGAGCGAGAGATAGGGGGGGGGGGTGCAAGAGAAACGTAAGGGTCATTTTGAGAGAAACGGAACTGTAGCAGTACAGTTTTGTGTGTGTGCTTGTGTGCCCGTGTGCACACACTCATCTCCTGTGAGTGGAATGAGGTGTTTGTGTGTTTAGGACTGAGGTTGTGTTGTTCTATCAGATTGAGGAACATTTTGGGGAAAACCGGTTATCATAGCAGGAGAAAAGGATTTAGATAAGGTTGCTAGAGAGATGGAAAAATATATGCTTTATCAAATTCAGGGTCACGAACAGAAAATGTGTGTGTGTGTGTGTGTGTGTGTGTGTGTGTGTGTGTGTGTGTGTGTGTGTGTGTGTGTGTGTGTGTGTGTGTTTCTCAGGGTGTGTGAAGTGCGCTCAGTGGACGGTACCTCCATCACGGCCTTCACTGTCCACGAATGTGAGGGGTCCAGTCGCATTGGCTCACGGCCACGGAGATACCTGTTCAGTGGCCATGGCAATGGCAGCATCCAGATGTGGGACCTGACCACCGCCATGGAGATTGCTGGGAAGGTCGACATCAGAGGTCAGACAGTCTTTCATCGTCATGACTTGACTATTGATTAGACCTGCCTGTCAGAACAGAGATCTCTGAATGAACCAAACAACTTGTTCACGTCATCAGTAATTCTACTTAACCATGATTTAAAGCTGATGACTTCACTGCAAACACGTTTCCCCTTCCATAGTTCATATCATTCCATAGTTTCTATCTTTCCATAGTTCATATCTTTCCATAGTTCATATCATTCCATAGTTTCTATCTTTCCATAGTTCATATCATTCCATAGTTTCTATCTTTCCATAGTTCATACCTTTCCATAGTTCATATCATTCCATAGTTTCTATCTTTCCATAGTTCATATCATTCCATAGTTTCTATCTTTCCATAGTTCATATCTTTCCATAGTTCATATCATTCCATAGTTTCTATCATTCCATAGTTTCTATCTTTCCATAGTTCATATCTTTCCATAGTTTCTATCTTTCCATAGTTCATATCATTCCATAGTTTCTATCTTTCCATAGTTCATATCATTCCATAGTTCATATCTTTCCATAGTTTCTATCATTTTATAGTTCATATCTTTCCATTGTTCATATTTGTGGTGTGTGTAAGATAATGACTAATCCACAAGTCTGGGATTAACCCTGACCTCTAGCAGACTCACATATGCTTGGCAGAGGTTCTTGTCAATGTCTTATGTTATCTCTGTGATTGGTCCCTCAGCCTGTCATTGACTCATGGGAGCTGTTGTGATTGGTTGTCTCTAGCGCTGGGGGGGCCAACAGAGGAGGAGCTCTTAGAGCTGTTGGACCAGTGTGACCTGGCTCTGACCAGAACCCCTGATACCACACCCAGAACATCTACCTGCAGGTACACGTGCGCGCACACACACACACACACACACACACACACACACACACACACACACACTGATGCACACAACCTCAACCTGCAAGCATGCATGCACACACACATACTTCCACTTCCGGTGCTGCTGAAGATGGCTTCCATGCATCTAGCTCCACCTCAGACCAGCATTTTTTCTTCTGTGTGCTGTTTGTGTTGAGTGTCTTGATGCTGCTCAGTAATCCAGGTAAGAACATCCCAGAAGTTTGAGTCAGTTCATCTGGACACAACCTTTACTGATGGATACATGTTATCATCATCTAAGTGAATCCCCACCCTTAAAAACAATACAGTGTCCTCACCTGACTGCAGGTGTCCCCACCCTGATAAAACAATACACTGTTCTCACCTGACTGCGGGTGTCCCCACCCTTATAAACAATACAGTGTCCTCACCTGACTGCGGGTGTCCCCACCCTGATAAAACAATACAGTGTCCTCACCTGACTGCAGGTGTCCCCACCCTTATAAAACAATACACTGTCCTCACCTGACTGCGGGTGTCCCCACCCTTATAAACAATACAGTGTCCTCACCTGACTGCGGGTGTCCCCACCCTGATAAAACAATACAGTGTCCTCACCTGACTACAGGTGTCCCCACCCTTATAAACAATACAGTGCCCTCACCTGACTGCAGGTGTCCCCACCCTTATAAACAATACAGTGTCCTCACCTGACTGCAGGTGTCCCCACCCTTATAAAACAATACACTGTCCTCACCTGACTGCGGGTGTCCCCACCCTTATAAAACAATACAGTGTCCTCACCTGACTGCGGGTGTCCCCACCCTGATAAAACAATACATTGTCCTCACTTGACTACAGGTGTCCCCACCCTTATAAACAATACAGTGTCCTCACCTGACTGCAGGTGTCCCACCCTTATAAACAATACAGTACAATACGACTGCCTAACAGAAGAAACCATTGACCAGTTTCATATGCAAATATGGGCGCGACCATTAACTAGAGTTACAGTGGTCATGTGTACTACTCACAGAGGGTTGGTCATGTGTACTACTCACAGAGAGTTGGTCATGTGTACTACTCACAGGGGGTTGGTCATGTGTACTACGCACAGGGGGTTGGTCATGTGTACTACTCACAGGGGGTTGGTCATGTGTACTACTCACAGGGGGTTGGTCATGTGTACTACTCACAGAGGGTTGGGGAATGTTACAATCATTCCCCAACACAATGTTACAATTGTAAGATGTTCCTCTAAAACCTGCTACAAATTCTCCCAAGAACACAAACTATTAATGTACAATATGAGTATAGAATAGTATCAGCAAATAACTATGAGTATAGAATAGTATCATCAGCAAATAAAAATATGAGTATAGCATAGTATCATCAGCAAATAACATGAGTATAGAATAGTATCATCAGCAAATAACAGTATGAGTATAGAATAGTATCATCAGCAAATAACAATATGAGTATCGAATAGTGTCATCAGCAAATAACAGTATGAGTATAGAATAGTATCATCAGCAAATAACAATATGAGTATCGAATAGTATCATCAGCAAATAACAGTATGAGTATAGAATAGTATCATCAGCAAATAACAATATGAGTATCGAATAGTATCATCAGCAAATAACAGTATGAGTATAGAATAGTATCATCAGCAAATAACAATATGAGTATCGAGTAGTATCATCAGCAAATAAACCATATTTCAGCATCCTTGATACGTTATGGATATCATTTATGTACAAAATACACATTTCAGGCCCCTGTGGGACTCCACAAGTCATGTAATTGAATGCTGATTTATTTGTGTAAAATGTTGATATTTCATGATAATAATAATAATAATAATAATGGAGTACATCGACACCCAAATCACTCAAATGCGTTTTTTTAAATCAGTAAACACTCCCACAGCATACTGCTTCTGTCTGTACAACCAGTTATTTCGTATGTTAACTGTGTCAGTGCCACACATTTGGAAGTGTCTGTTCTAGTTCCATACTGACTGTCCATCAACTGCTCATGCATTTCCATGAAATTAACCCCAGTCCCTGAGAGAACGGGATAGTGAAGACACCGTAACTAGTGTGTGTCCCTTCTGTGTACAGTGGGATGACTTCAGCCATCTTAACTTTACATGGAAATGTACGCGTGTGGAAGGACACAGGTTCAAAACCATGACCTTCTTGTCTCATGTCATGTCATGTCCTGAGTCAGTAGACATGCCATTCTGACACCTGCTGACAATATCCACAATTTCATTTTCCCCTGCTAGTCTCTGGAACATGGAGCTTGGATTTCATGTTATTCTCCATAATCATGACCCCCCCCCCCCTTTGGCTGTGGGTCATTGATTTCCTCTGCAAGCTCTGGTCCCAAACTTATAAAAAAGTTGTTAAACCCGTTAACTAACCACATCCTTCATATTGATTCAAAACCCGTTAACTAACCGCATCCTTCATATTGATTCAAAACCCGTTAACTAACCACATCCTTCATATTGATTCAAAACCCGTTAACTAACCACATCCTTCATATTGATTCAAGTATTACTGTTGTCAGTCAAACACTGACCATAACTTGTGTTTGTTGATCCATTCCTAATAACAATACCGTTTCATATGCCATCTAATAATGTTATTTAATATGCCATCTAATAATGCCATTTAATATGCCACCTAATAGTCATTTAATATGCCATCTAATAATGCCATTTAACATGCCATCTAATAATGCTATTTAATATGCCATCTAATAATGCTATTTAATATGTCATCTAATAATGCCATCTAATAATGCCATTTAATATGCCACCTAATAATGCTATTTAATATGTCATCTAATAATGCCATTTAATAAGACATCTAATAATGCCATTTAATATGCCATCTAATAATGCTGTTTAATATGCCATCTAATAATGCCATTTGATATGCCATCTAATACTGCCATTTAATATGCCATCTAATAATGCTATTTAATATGCCATCTAATAATGCTATTTAATATGTCATCTAATAATGCCATTTAATATGCCATCTAATAATGTTATTTAATATGCCATCTAATAATGCCATTTAATATGCCATCTAATAATGCCATCTAATACTGCCATTTAATATGCCATCTAATAATGCTATTTAATATGCCATCTAATAATGCCGTTTAATATGCCATCAAATAATGCCGTTCAACATGCCATCTAATAATGCTATTTAATATGTCATCTAATAATGCCATTTAATATGCCATCTAATAATGTTATTTAATATGCCATCTAATAATGCTATTTAATATGCCATCTAATAATGCCATTTAATAAGACATCTAATAATGCCATTTAATATGCCATCTAATAATGCCATTTAATATGCCATCTAATAATGCTATTTAATATGCCATCTAATAATGCCATTTAATAAGACATCTAATAATGCCATTTAATAGGCCATCTAATAATGCTATTTAATATGTCATCTAATAATGCCATTTAATATGCCATCTAATAATGCCATTTAATATGCCATCTAATAATGCTATTTAATATGTCATCTAATAATGCCATTTAATATGCCATCTAACACTGCCATTTAATATGCCATCTAATAATGCCATTTAATAAGACATCTAATACTGCCGTTTAATATGCCATCTAATAATGCTGTTTAATATGCCATCTAATACTGCCATTTAATATGCCATCTAATAATGCTATTTAATGTGCCATTTAATATGCCATCTAATAATGCCATCTAATATGCCATCTAATAATGCTATTTAATATGCCATCTAATAATGCCGTTTAATGTGCCATCAAATAATGCCGTTCAATATGCCATCTAATAAGGCTATTTAATATGTCATCTAATAATGCCATTTAATATGCCATCTAATAATGCCATTTAATATGCCATCTAACACTGCCATATAATATGCCATCTAATAATGCCATTTAATATGCCCCATGATGTTGTTTTTGTTACGCTCTGATCTTTTATTATAATATTCTTTCTTGCATATCATTATAATATTAGTTAACTTATTCTTATACTTTTTTATATTTATTCTGCCCCTACAGGTCTATATTTTATAAATTCTCTCTAGATTTTTTTGCAGGCACTTTGTAGTCCCTTTGTGACCCACAACCTATCTATATACTTTTATATATTATCTATATACTTTTATATACTATTTAAATACTATATATATACTTTTATATACTATCTATGTACTGTATATATATACATACTATCTATATATGTTCTGTATATTTTATATACTATCTGTATAATATATATACTTTTATATGCTATCTATATACTATATATATATTTTATATACTATCTATATACTTTATATACTATCTATATACTTTTACGTACTATCTATATACTATATATACTTGTATATAATTTTCTATACTATCTATACACTTTTCTATACTATATACTTTTATATACTATCGATTAAGGATGCACCAATACCACTTTTTTTCAGACCAAGTACAAGTAATTACATTTGAGTACTTGCCAATACCGAGTACTGATTTGAGTACTTAATAATGCCATTACATTTCTTACAATTACTTTGAAAAAGTTTATTTTCATCAGACATCGTTCATTCTCTGACTAGAACAAACTGTCGTTGCTGACATCCGAACATTCAGCTACAAGTTCTTCTTAAACATGGCGTTGTCACACTTTTCACTGTAATATAACCACACTTAAGTGCAACAACACTGTCATACTGACATTTTAACATTCAATACTTGTCTTAAACATGGCGTTGCCCCACTTTTCACTGTAATATAACCACACTTAAGTGCAACAACACTGTCATACTGACATTTTAACATTCAATACTTGTCTTAAACATGGCGTTGCCCCACTTTTCACTGTAATATAACCACACTTAAGTGCAACAACACTGTCATCCTGACATTTTAACATTCAATACTTGTCTTAAACATGGCGTTGCCACACTTTTCACTGTAATATAACCACACTTAAGTGCAACAACACTGTCATCCTGACATTTTAACATTCAATACTTGTCTTAAACATGGCGTTGCCACACTTTTCACTGTAATATAACCACACTTAAGTACAACAACACTGTCATCCTGACATTTTAACATTCAATACTTGTCTTAAACATGGCGTTGCCCCACTTTTCACTGTAATATAACCACACTTTTTAGGGTAACAGATTGTCATTACTGACATTTAACATCCAGCTGCATGTTCCAGCTGTTCTGTTCCCCACCCGCGGGTTGTCTCTGGACATTTTCTGTCGCTTCTGCAGCGCTTGCTGCAAAGTTGGTTGTTGCTGTTTCCCGCTCCTGTTAGCGAACGCCTTGAACTTGGCGTCGTGTTGGTTCTTCAGTTGTTTTATCAAATTGCTTGTGTTGAAAGAGCTAGTTTTTTTTTTCTTTTAGTCCGCGGTGGTGTGGCGGTCTAAGCATCGGCTTTGTGTGGATGCAGTTGCCCACTGGGGACCGGGGTTCGCGCCTCAGTCCCGTCAGATCCGACTATGGCCAAACTTGGTGAAGCAGCAATGATCGGCAGCGCTGTCTTTGGGAGGGGGGTGGAGTCAGCTTGTGTTCGTCACATGAATGCACCTGTGTGTGTGTGTGTGTGTGTGTGTGTGTGTGTGTGTGTGTGTGTGTGGGGAAAAGCAGTGGTTTGGCCTGGATTCGCCTCGCCATGGAAGTGGCGAGGCGAATCCTTCCAGACTGCCGGCCGGGGAGATGCGGTTGGCGAACGCATGCAGTACGAGGGTGGGTGTTTGAACTAGAATAGGGAGCGATTGGCCACTAAATTTTGCTGAGCATAATTTGCAGTCAGCTTTACTTTTGTCACCGTCGTTTACTTTGAAATATCTCCACACGGCTGACATTGCTCCTCCTGCACTGCCTCCCTGCTGAACTGGGAGGTGAATGTAACGCTGCTGTAAAGTGGTATTGGGTGTTGTTGTATCGGAGCAGTTTTATTATTACGAGTACGAGTACACGCGCACAGTATCGGACCGATACCCGATGCTTGTATCGGTATTGCTGCATCCCTGCTATCGATATACTTTTATATACTATCTATACACGTTATATACTATATAATTTTATGTACTATCGATATACTTTTATATACTATCTATATACTCATATACTATCTATATACTTTAATATACCATCTATATACTTTATATTACTATCTATATACTTTTATATACTGTCTGTATACTTTATATACTATCGATATACTTTTATATGCTATCTATATACTTTTATATGCTATCTATATACTCATGTATTATCGATATACTTTTATATACTATCTATATACTTTATATACTATCTTTATACTTTTATATACTATGTATACTTTTATATAATAGCTTTATACTTTATACACTATCTATATACTTTAGTTCTCGTCTGACTTTCAGAAGCAACGAGCTCGGTGTCCAGACTTTTCTTTCACCCAGAAGTAGTGAAAGTGAACTCTTGTCTTCCTTCATGGCTGCAGACTCACTTCATTCAGGACCTAACAATGAATTTTCCATGTCTGCCTTGATACAGAGCTGCTGTCAGCACGACTCCTCTTCTGAGTAACGAGTCCAGCTGAGTTCTAACGTGTTTCCCCTGCTACTCTTATTGTGAGGTCACTGTGGGATCTACTTGTTGTGCACTAACAAACATGTCAGGTGCACTCTCATCTATGATATGATTAATATGCACTACCCTGAGATGTCTGTAAAGTTCACACTTGTTTCACACTCTCTCTTTCTCTCTCTCTCTCTTTCTCTCTCTCTAGTCTGTACTCCCAGATGAGTGAGAGTTCCCGTACTGAGCGTTTGTACAGCACAGGAGGAGGAGGTGTAGGGAGAGGAGGCGCTGTCTCTTGCGGACTATTTGGCAGCCTCCCCCGTCAGACTCCACCCCCGGTAACTCACTCCAAACCTCCCTGGGAGTCAGCCCTCCCATCTGGACCCCCAGGACCACACTCCTCTCTCCTGGCTCCCGCGTCCTCCCATAGCACCGGCCTGAAGCCTGGCCTCAGCCTTGCCCCCAACGTCAGCCAGGCTAGTCCTCGCTCGCCCCACCACCCTGACAGGGAGAGAGAGAGGGATGGGACAGCGTCTGTCCGCAGGGGAAGCTTCGTGGAGCGCTGTCAGGAGCTGGCAAAAGGTTCAGATGTGACAGTGAGTTCCGGGTTAGGGGTCATGGCGGGGACAGACGGTCTGAGGCGGAGCCTTGCAGTGTGTAGTGAATTAGAGACCAGATTAGGCATCCGAAGCCCTGGAACATTCTCTGTATCGCCCAGCGGACACCTCACCATCGGAACATCTTCTCACTCATCTTCATCATCATCATCATCATCATCACACCGTAGGGCAGCGCCAACTTCCCCTGTAAGCCCCGCCCCAGCTGCGGTCAGTCCAACCCGGCGACAGACCCCTGTCTCACCTCGACGTGTGGCTGGAGCACCTCCAGGGCCTGATGCCCCGCCTTCTGCTGAGGACCAAGCCGATCCAGAGAGCCCTGCGTCTGATCCTCCAACCAATCCCAAACCTCACATGAACGAAACTAGCTTCTGATTGACTGGAGGCCTGACAGGCTGGGGTCGACAGAAAAATTTACTGAGCACGTGCAAAGGGTAGCATCTCGTCGGTCAGGACACCCGCCTGCAGCCATTTAGCATCCCTCTCAGGGTTCAGCTAGAGTGACAGAGGTGAAAACAACCAATAGCCAAGTACCAAGCTACAGCCTGCTATTTGTAATGCTTTTTCATGATACTCCACTGAATATCTCAGGCACACTAGAGATGTCACTCTTCACTCACCATGTTGGACAAACAGATGGATCAGGATCTGAAGCCAAGTAGCCACTAGCTAGTTTCTAACTAGCTGATTATTACATGTGGTTGCTCCATCAGTACTTCACATGAACCTTGTGTGTTTTGGACAAAAAACTTGTACCGAGTAGTTCATCAGAAGTCATACAGAGTTCTGCTGTCCTGCGTACCACCGGGTGTACCTTGCTGACTGAAATTAACCTCTTCAAGTAAACAAGGTCAACACCAAAAATGATCAGTTAATGAAATCCGTACTTGATTATCGATATGCAGCTCACTGTGGAGTTACTAACGTGAAGTATTGATGTTCACAGTTTAGTGCTGTAAAACCAGCCTAATGACTTGCCCTAGCTAGCATTCACCAAGGATTACACTAGAGCTCATCTTAGTAAGTGGATTTATTTATTTTATTTTATTTTTGCAAATCAAGACTTGGTCCCTTACATCATACTGAAGAGAAGAGACTAGTATCTTTCTGCTACATCAGACTTCTCCAGCGGCTTCTTGACCTGGTAACCAACCACGATGTGAAGGTGCTGTTCTGTTCTCAGCATCCAGCTGGCTGACAGAGAAGAGGATTTGTTGAACATCTGGGTTTGACATTGCTTTGGTTAGCAAACAAAAGGTTGTTCTCCTGCAGAGATTGTGTTATTTATTAGCTTAGAAGCAGAACTGATGAAGGGTTGGTTTTCTATTAACACATTTCCAACTTTAACAGTCCTCGTCTGAGCTGGTCCTCTGGTAGTGTGAGTCTTATTGGATAGACAGTCAGATAAACATTGTTAGTCATTTCATATTTCAGTAAAGATGGAAGAGCTGAACTGTGGAGATCAGCAGATCTGTGAGAACGGAACAAATATCAATTATATTTTAAAACAAAAGTTGACTGAACAATGCGGTGATAAACATCATGTCTGGTCCTCGCACCACGCAGCACTCGTGACATTCAGCTTGTTGGGATCAGCGCTCTGTGGCGGCCATGTTGGGTGCTCACCATGAAGCAAGAAAGAGTTTATTCTATTTATTCTCCCCCTAGCGGTTCATTTACTGTAACACAGGAATAAAACCTCGTCAGAAAAATGTTTTGAAGCAAGAAGAAAAGTTAATTTTTTGATTATATTTTCTTATCAGGTTTTCCAGATTATATGAGCAGATTTAGATCAGGGGCAAAAGAAAACATGTTCCAGTTTTCACCGGGGGAGATCAGCAGTTTCCCTTTGTTGCTGCGTTTTTCTACTAACAAGCAAAAGCCAAGCGCAGTTTTGTGCCTGTACACCAGAAACGCTGTGATGGCAGGAGGTAAAAGTGGTGTTGCTGTGAGGACGGTTAAAGGATGTCTGGTTCCTTCCTTTATACTGATGTCCCTTCCAGTGAAGACCCAGCTGAACTTCCAGTGAAGACCCAGCTGAACCTCCAGTGAAGACCCAGCTGAACTTCCAGTGAAGACCCAGCTGAACCTCCAGTGAAGACCCAGCTGAACTTCCAGTGGAGACCCAGTTGAACTTCCAGTGGAGACCCAGCTGAACTTCCAGTGAAGACCAAGTTGAACTTCCAGTGGAGACCCAGCTGTACCTCCAGTGGAGACCCAGTTGAACTTCCAGTGAAGACCCAGCTGAACTGGCAGAATGGTGGAAACAGGAACAACCTCTTGTGTTTTGCTGCAGTTGAATTATAGAAGTGCCTTTTGTATCTGGGGGGATTTTAAAAACCAGGGCTGAACCAGCCAGTACAAGAATGAGACGTTTCTTATAAGTAACAGATAAGTTCTTACAAGGAGGAAGACACTGGATTAATGTTCCGTTTGGATGATGAAGTACTGCTGTGTGGGCAGTACTGAACTTGAGTCATTCAGGATGTTTTCCAGTTTACTAGTCTGACCTGTTCCTGTCCTGCTAACACCTCCTCCACCTGCTTCTCCTGTGGTAGCGTTCTCCGTGTGAACTATGGCTCTTGTGTCTCCACATTAACCAGTCCAATGTAACCCACTGCAGTTTGGACCATTTCATTCTCTTCTGACTTCCATACTTTTCTGTTTAGTCACAAGCTTGTATTTTCTCTGAGGTGTAGAAGTTTCCAGCATTATATAGTCACACATACAGACGTGTGTGTAAAGTGGGTTTTCAGAGCCATATACTGACAGTGAGTCCATGTTGTGTTGTGGTCTTCATGTGGTTTCTTCTCTACCACAAGTTTTGGTTGTCCTCAATAGCAAGGTCATGATGAGATGCTCAGCTTAGTGGAACTCAGCTGTCAGAGGATGCTGTGCGCCACCTGCGGGCCATCCAGTCTGATGTCACTCCTGGTTTGTCTGTCTGTCTGATGATGGACAAACATTAAAAAGTTATGCCAGTATTTAATTTAAAGTTTCTCTAATGTATATTAATCTCATGTATCTTTAACAATGTGATGGGAAAATGTTTGAGCAACTTTGAGTGAGTTTCTTTTTTACATATCTGAGTATGATGTGTTACATATCTGAGTATGATGTGTTAATATCTGAGCATGATGTGTTACATATCTGAGCATGATGTGTTACATATCTGAGTATGATGTTACATATCTGAGCATGATGTGTTACATATCTGAGCATGATGTGTTACATATCTGAGTATGATGTGTTACATATCTGAGCATGATGTGTTACATATCTGAGCATGATGTGTTACATATCTGAGTATGATGTTACATATCTGAGCATGATGTGTTACATATCTGAGTATGATGTGTTACATATCTGAGCATGATGTGTTACATATCTGAGCATGATGTGTTACATATCTGAGTATGATGTGTTACATATCTGAGCTGTGTTACATATCTGAGCATGATGTGTTACATATCTGAGCATGATGTGTTACATATCTGAGTATGATGTGTTACATATCTGAGCATGATGTGTTACATATCTGAGTATGATGTTACATATCTGAGCATGATGTGTTACATATCTGAGCATGATGTTACATATCTGAGCATGATGTGTTACATATCTGAGCTGTGTTACATATCTGAGCATGATGTGTTACATATCTGAGTATGATGTGTTACATTTTGAGCATGATGTGTTACATATCTGAGTATGATGTGTTACATATCTGAGCATGATGTGTTACATATCTGAATATGATGTGTTACATATCTGAGTATGATGTGTTACATATCTGAGCTGTGTTACATATCTGAGCATGATGTGTTACATATCTGAATATGATGTGTTACATATCTGAGCATGATGTGTTACATATCTGAGCATGATGTGTTACATATCTGAATATGATGTGTTACATATCTGAGCATGATGTGTTACATATCTGAGCATGATGTGTTACATATCTGAGTATGATGTTACATATCTGAGCATGATGTGTTACATATCTGAGCATTATGTGTTACATATCTGAGCATGATGTTACATATCTGAGCATGATGTGTTACATATCTGAGCTGTGTTACATATCTGAGCATGATGTGTTACATATCTGAGTATGATGTGTTACATTTTGAGCATGATGTGTTACATATCTGAGTATGATGTGTTACATATCTGAGCATGATGTGTTACATATCTGAATATGATGTGTTACATATCTGAGTATGATGTGTTACATATCTGAGCTGTGTTACATATCTGAGCATGATGTGTTACATATCTGAATATGATGTGTTACATATCTGAGCATGATGTGTTACATATCTGAGCATGATGTGTTACATATCTGAATATGATGTGTTACATATCTGAGCATGATGTGTTACATATCTGAATATGATGTGTTACATATCTGAGTATGATGTGTTACATATCTGAGCTGTGTTACATATCTGAGCATGATGTGTTACATATCTGAGCATGATGTGTTACATATCTGAGCATGATGTGTTACATATCTGAATATGATGTGTTACATATCTGAGCATGATGTGTTACATCTGAGCATGATGTGTTACATATCTGAATATGATGTGTTACATATCTGAGCATGATGTGTTAGTGTTTGCATACGTGTGCATGGAATGAGATTTTTTTTATGTGGCTGCTTTTCTAATACGGTCTTTGTATGAAAGAATAAAATTGTCTGGTGGTGGTCAGATGTCGGTCTTTTTATATTTTCTCAACATCTTTGAATAAATGTTGTGTCCATATTTGGTGAAGTCTAACGACACATCTCGTCCGGTTGGAATTCTGAATGAAAACTAAGCAGCGTTTATTAACATGCTAACATCTGTTTTCAGCAACCCACGTTCAGCTGGCGCGAAGCAAGCCCACACCGTCCACAGGTTGTCGTCTGGAATCGGACCCTGATTTCATGATTCAAAATGAGCACATTGTGGAGGATGTAAGAAAGGAGACGAGACCACTTCTCCTTCTGACCACCCAGCCGTGGGGTCGTTTATTTCCTCCAACCACCTCCGAGTCAACAGTTCATTCTGCTACCAACCTCAGCCTCGTGTCTACCCACAATACACCTCGCTAACACCGCCCACTGTCTTAAAGGGACCGTCTCTGGCCCGCGTGGTGAAAACGTAACCTGCAAGTAGGTCACTACACACGCCCCCCCCCCCAGAATTCACCATGACAACAAGGAAAAAAATCAACGTGGCGGGGGACGAGTAATGCGGCCAAAACGGCTCCTCTTGACGGGTGTAGGGGCAGGGGGGCGTCCACGTCGAGGGGGCTGGGCCAGTTGAACCGGCCTGTCCAAGTCCAGGTGAGCCGGCTTGAGGCGGTCCACTGAAACCCACTCCTGCTTACCACCGACATCCACAACAAGGTGCTTAGCCCCTGCTGCCAGGACACGGAAGGGGCCATCATAGGGAAGCCGCAGGGGAGTACGGTGGACGTCATGCCGGATGAAGACGTACCCAGCCGACTGCAGGTATGTGGGGATGTAAGGCTGAGGGAGGCCGAGCCGCGAAGTTGGGACTGGAGTGAAAACGCCGGCAGCGTCCTGGAACACAGCCCGTTGGCGGGCAGCAGACCAGGGTGCCGCACCGTCTGGGAGAAATTCCCCCGGGACCCGCAGTGGCTGGCCGTAAACCAGCTCGGCCGACAAGGACTGGAGGTCTTCCTTAAGAGGCAGTCCGCAGGCCAAGCATGACCCATGGGAGCCGGTCCGATGTGAGGCTGGCCCGAAGAGTGGCCTTCATAGAACAATGAAACCGCTCACATAAACCGTTGCCCTGCGGGTTGTAGGCCGTGGTGCGGTGCAGCTTCACCTCTAGGCTTTCAGCGACTGCAGTCCAGAGCTCGGATGTGAACTGCGGGCCCCGGTCAGGAGTGAGGTCAGATGGCGTGCCAAACCGGGCTACCCAGGGCCCGATGAACGCCCGGGCCACCTCAGCAGACGTGGTGGTTGACAACGGAATAGCCTCTGGCCACCTAGTGGTCCTGTCCACCATGGTGAGGAGATGAGTGAACCACGAGAGAAGGGAAGGGGTCCTACTAGGTCCACATGGCATGGTCGAAACGCCTCCCAGGCACTGGGAACAGCGCCAGGGGTGCCTTGGTGTGGCGGTGAACCTTGGAGCGCTGACTTGCCACGCAGATGCCCGCCCAGTCCTTGATGTACTTCCTGAGGCCATACCACACGAACTTGGCCCCCACCAACGTCGTTGACGCCTTCACACCTGGGTGTGAAAGGCCATGGATGGCGTCGAAAACCCGTCGCCACCAGCTCGTGGGCACCATGGGCCGGGGCTGACCCGTGGAGATGTCACAGAGATGCGTGGCCCCAGCGTCATCGAGCACCACATCCTTCAACTGCAGCCCGGCGTTAGCAGTCCAGTAGGTCTGCACTTTTGTGTCAGCAGCCTGGTCTGCAGCCATGGCTGCATGGTCGAGTCCGAAGTGGACCCGGGAGAGGCAGGCACCAGCGACGAAGTTGTCCTTGCCGGCGACGTGCCGGATGTCAGTGGTGAACTTCGAGATGTAAGAGAGCTGGCGCTGTTGGCGCCCAGACCACGGCTCGGTGGCTTTGGCCATGGCGAATGTCAGCGGCTTGTGGTCCACAAACACAGAGAACCGGCGGCCTTCCAGCAGGATCCGGAAGCGGTGGATGGCGAGAAACAGGCCAAGAAGCTCCCGGTCTAAGGTACTGTATTTCCTCTCACTGCTGCGCAGCTGGCGGCTGAAAAAAGCAAGCGGCTGCCAGGTTCCGCCCACCCACTGCTCATACACTGCCCCCACGGCGTAATCTGAGGCATCCGTGGTGAGTGCTACTGGGGCAGTTGGTGATGGGTGCGCCAACAAGGCAGCATCAGCCAGTGCAGCCTTACCGTCCTCAAACGCCCGGTTTCTCTCTTCCGACCAGTCCACTGGGCCCTTGGGGTCCTTACCCTTCAGAACCTCATACAGGGGGTGCATGAGATGAGCCACCCGGGGAATGAACCGGTTGTAAAAGTTCACCATGCCCAGGAACTCCTGCAGGGACTTCACCGTGTTCGGGCGTGGGAACCTGGTGACGGCGTCCACCTTGTTGGGGAGGGGGGGTTGCTCCGTCCTTTGTAACCCGGTGCCTGAGGTAGTCGATGGCTGGCAGGCCCAACTGGCACTTTGCCGGGTTGACGATGAGCCCATGCTGGCTGAGCCATTCGAACAGCTGCCGGAGGTGGACCAGGTGCTCCGCTGCGGACGTACTGGCCACGAGAATGTCGTCCAGGTAAACAAACAGGAAGGGCATATCTCGCAGCAGAGTCCATGAGCCGCTGCAAGGTCTGCGCAGCCCCCTTGAGCCCAAACGGCATCCTCAGGAACTCGAACAGGCCGAACGGCGTGATTACTGCCGTCTTCGGCACATCCTGTGGGCGGACCGGCCCCTGGTGGTATCCGCGCACGAGGTCCACCGTGGAGAAGATGACCGCCCCCGCCAAGTGCATGGAGAAGTCCTGGATGTGCGGGACGGGGTGGCGGTCTGGCGTCGTGGCGTTGCTGAGGCGGCGGTAATCGCCACATGGGCGCCAGCCACCATTAGCCTTCGTGACCATATGCAGTGGGGAGGCCCACGGACGCACGATGCCGAGGTGCTCCATGTTGGCAAACTCCTCCTTGGCGATGGCGAGCTTGGCTGGGTCGAGGCGCCGTGCATGGGCGTAGACTGGGGGGCTCGTGGTGGTGATGCAGTGTTCCACTCCATGCTTGGCGACTGCTGATGAGAAGATGGGCGTTGTGAGGTCCGGAAACTCAGCGAGCAGACGCTGAAATTCATCCCCGGTGGCAGTCATGTTGGACAGGCTAGTCCAGTTCACTTTGCCCAGATAAATACATCCGTAGGATTTTTTTGGGGAATAGGTAAACTATATATTTTTGAAAACTTCAAAGTGTAACAAATCATAAAATGCATGATTGTCGTGGTTATGGGGATACATAATTCCCCTTATTGAGCTGGTAGGAACGTTTGTTTACAGCTGCTGTTTTTTTTAGATCGCAATATGGCGTCCATCTTGGACTTTTAAAAATGGCGGCTTTTAGTATATTCGCCACTTAGTATATGATAATATATTTGCCACTTATTAGCTGTTTTGAATAGGACATACAATGAAATGGCCTACACTGCTTTGAAATGTTCATATTAACATTGGAAACTTATATATAAAGTTTTTGGACCAGTTGCCGTGGCAACAAATGGGCAATGCTAGCTTTTCACAGCTCCACTTCTAGGTTACCCAAATTCAAGATTCCACTGGCTAAATCTACATTTTTGGGCAATGAAATCTGATGGTACTAATAAGAAATCAGTACATCCCATATGAATCCAGGTATGTTGCTTCATGTGTGTATTAAGACGTATGTCCAAGCTAATGCTAGCATTAGACGTATGTCCAACCTAATGCTAGTAGGCTAGGCTACGGTGTTAACCCAGATTTTTTTTCAGAAGCAGCAAAATTATTTCAAAGGCACAATTTTGAATCAATGATTTCTCATTTAGGAAGTAGGTGTCTACAAAGCAGGGTAATGTAGACCTACAGTGCCAGCCTGTGTACATCTTGGATTCAGGTATGTTGTTTTATGTGTGTAGGCATTCAGCATGTCCAAGTTAATGCTAGCTTTGCATCTGTGTCAACTGCCCAGTCCCTGGATCTATTTTTAATAAAATAATTTTGTCCATTTTTTCAGGAAGTAGCTTTGTAAGCAGGAAAATGTACAGCAAGCCAGGCTGTACCCAGACAGTGCGATGTAGTACCCCAATGTAACTTCACGTCAGTATTTGCAGGTAAGCTAAGAGGGACATCAAAAATAATAATATTGTATGTGTACTATTGGTGGTTTTATATTAATGGGTGGTGTTTTCACTTTATTATTGTAGACCTGCATCAGAGTAACATGACCAAGAAGCTTCAGCTTCATCAGCTTGGGGCAAAGAGCCAGTGTCAGGACAGATTTGACTGGGAGCTGTGCATTCTCTGTCAATCTAATGATAAAAGGAAAGGACACCTGGTATTAGAGCCTAGAGTAGATTCCTACCAGAAAATAATAGACACAGAAAAGAAGAGAGCAAGCTTGAATGATAGATACTACGCTGCTCAAAAAAATAAAGGGAACATATAGACCTCGATGGATGAAATATTTCAGCTGAAAATCTTTATTTATTAGACAGAGGAATGTGTTTAGAGCAAAATAACCTAAGAATGATCAATGGAAATCAAAATCATTAGCCCATTAAGGTCTGGATTCAGAATCATACTCAAAATCAAAGTGGAAAATGAGAACATAGGCTGATCCAACTTCTGTGGAAATTCTTCAAGACGATTCAAAATGAGGCTCAGTAGTGTGTGTGGCCTCCACGTGCCTGTATGCACTCCCTACAACGTCTGGGCATGCTCCTGATGAGACGACGGATGGTCTCCTGAGGGATCTCCTCCCAGACCTGGATCAGGGCATCGGTCAACTCCTGGACAGTCTGTGGTGCGACATCGCGTTGGCGGATGGTACGAGACATGATGTCCCAGAGGTGCTCGATTGGATTCAGGTCTGGGAAACGTGCAGGCCAGTCCATAGCATCAATGCCCTCGACATACAGGAACTGCTGACACACTCTGGCCACATGAGGACGAGCATTGTCATGCATGAGCAGGAACCCAGGGCCCACTGCACCAGCATATGGTCTGACAATGGGTCTGAGGATCTCATCCCGGTACCTAATGGCAGTCATGGTACCTCTGGCTAGCACGTAGAGGTCTGTGCGGCCCTCCAAGGATATGCCTCCCCAGACCATCACTGACCCACCGCCAAACCGGTCATGCTGGAGGATGTTGCAGGCAGCAGAACGTTCTCCACAGCGTCTCCAGACTCTCTCACGTCTGTCACATGTGTTCAGTGTGAACCTGCTCTCATCTGTGAAGAGCACAGGGCGCCAATGGCGAATCTGCCAACCAAGATGTTCTCTGGCAAAGGTCAATCGGGCTGCACGATGTTGGGCTGTGAGCACAGGCCCCAATTGTGGACGTCGAGCCCTCATACCATCCTCATGCATTCTGTTTCTCACTGTTTGAGCAGAAACCTGCACATTAGTGGCCTGTTGAAGGTCGTTTTGTAGGGCTCCGGCAGTGCTCCTCCTGTTCCTCCTTGCACAAAGGACCAGATAGCGGTCCTGCTGCGGGGTTGTTGTCCTCCTGCGGCCCCCTCCATGTCTCCTGGTGTACTGGCCTGTCTACTGGTACCTCCTCCATGCTCTGGACACTGTGCTGGGAGACACATCAAATCTTCTTGCCACAGCACGCATTGATGTGCCATCCTGGATGAGCTGCACTACCTGAGCAACTTCTGTAGGTTGCAGATATCGCTTCATGCCACCTCTAGTGGTGAGGGCACTAGCAAAATGAAAAACTAACCAAAGATCGGCCAGAAAAGATGAGGACAGGCAAATGGTCTGTGGCCACCACCTGCAAATCCATTCCTTTTATAGGGGTTGTCTTGCAAATTGTCTAATGTCCACCTGGTGGACATTAGACAATTTGCTAACAGGTGAAATTGATTCACAAATCAATGTTGCTTCCTAACTGGACAGGTTGATATCTCAAAAGTGTGATTGACTTGGAGCTACATTGCATTGCTTATGTGTTCCCTTTATTTTTTTGAGCAGTGTATGTTGAAATGCAAAGGAGGTTCAAGGATATCAAAATAGAAGCACTATGGGAAAACAATGCATTCTGGCACCGCAGCTGTTACCTGGAGGCAACTCACAAGAAACTCATTCAGAGAGCCCAAGACCGGTATGAAAAAGCATTATGCACTGAGTCATATCCTGACTCAGACGTGGAAGAAAAGAAAAGACATGGAAGGAAGAGAGACAGCACTGAGATGGATGAACTGGGATCATCTGGTCAGTCATCCCCATTCACACGGTCATGTACAGTGCCACTGACCAAGGACTTGAGCTTTTTTTGTCAAGAAAACAATGAGGAGCAGTTGTTCAAAGTATGCACAAATGCTGGAAAAGCTCTCAAAGCTGCAGTAGATAAGTCTCAAAACCCAGCATTCAAAACAAGAGTGAAGACATCTATCTTACCAACAGATGCCAACGCCGTAGATGTTAGGTATCATAGATCTTGTTGGAGAAAACATGTATTCCACGTCACACGAGATGAAGGTGACAAAAAGAGTCCAGCTGAAGTCCATCCCCAACAAAATGCATGTCTGATTGACCTGATCAACTTTGTTGATGTGCAAACTCAAAATAAAGCCTACCTCGCAATAGATGACACTGAAACAACATACAGGAGTATGCTTGGAGCAGAAGGCATTGAAAACCATGTCCCAGCATTCAGCCGAAAGAAAAAATACTTACCGAACTACCCAATGTGAAGTCTGTCCTGCAAATAAGCAGAGCAAAGCCAGTAGTCTTGTACTCCCCAGCTGCATGCGAGGAAGACATGGTGCACTCTGTTCTCACAAGTCATGAAAATGGTATGGACGATATTAAGACCATCTTTAAAACAGCACAGATAGTGTGCAAGAGTATTATTGAGTTCAAGAAGGAAAAACCAGCAAATGTCATCCCTGTTTCAAGTGACACTAATGATGTTCAAAGTGTATTGTACAATTTGATCCACTGGACTATCGTAGGTCCTGTGGCTGAGCTAGAAACTGAAATGAAGACTAGAGTCATCAACAGAAGCACACTCACAATGAGCCAAAACATCCTCTATGGATTCAAGTCCAACAGACAGGTGAAATGGAAGCCAATCAGAGATTCGGCAACCTTCAGGCCTTGACATGCAAGAGAAAACCCTCAAGTCTGGGGGCTGGCCCTGACCATGCATCACAACACACGAAACAAAAAGTTGATGGGTCTTCTAAATGCACAGGGCTATTGTGTCTCGTATCACCACACCTTGCTTTTGGAAACTGCTCTTGCCAATGCTGTGGTCGAAAACACCAAACACTTTCAAGGCCTGTACGTACCCCCTTTCTGAAGAAGGGAACGTTTGTCTTCTTTGCTGCAGACAACACCGATTTTTCTGAAGACACTGCTGATGGCAAAGGCACCACTCATGGAACCATTGTGGCAGTGTACCAGAAAGCCAATGCTCCCAGAGAACCAGTTGCCCCACCTCTGACCATTGGTGATGCAAAAAGTCTGTCGGTCACGCCATACCATGTACAGATGATGCATTGTGACAAGCCCAAACCACAACCCATCAAACCCATCACTGAGAGCAACAGTCAGTTGCACTTTGAAGACAACAACCATGAAGAAGCAGACACCTTGTTAATCCACCATGCAGTTCTCGCTTCACGTCGCAACCCATCCAATGCACAGCTCATGTTCTTCTCCCCAGACACAGATGTACTTGTGTTGGTTGTTGCACATTATGAAATCCTGCTGAAAAATACTTGTGTTTCAATGGCATCTGGGATTGTGGAAGTGAAGCCAATATGGAATGCTGTAGGTGCAGATCGAACAAAAGCTTTGCCTGCCTTTCATACATTTACAGGAGCAGATAACACAGGGCACTTTTCTAGAATAGGCAAAGCTACCTGGTTCAACATCTAACTCAAAGCAGATGATGATGTCCTCAAGGCTCTTCAAATGCTGTCTACAACCAACAAAGTGTCAGAAGATGTGCATTCCACGTTAGCAAGATTTGTATGCAGTGTATACTCACCTAAGGGGATCCAAATTGAGAACATTCCTGAACTAAGATGGCACCTTTTCTGCAAGCACATGGCAGAAAGTGAAAAGCTTCCGCCCACGCTTAGTGCCCTCAAGCAACATGTGCTCAGAGCCCACATCCAGGCCAGAGTGTGGGGTCAGGCAGCCATTGCCTGGCAAGAGTTCCTTGACCCACTGGTGAATGGCTACTACAAGGACAAGGATGATAGCCTGAAAGCAGTGACAACTGAGCTCCTCCCAGCACCAGAGGCCATCATTGAGATGGTCAGGTGTCAGTGCAGAACAGACTGTTCATCACGCAGATGTTCTTGCCAGTCAGTGGCACTCCCCTGCACAGAGCTCTGTCAGTGTAGCTCTGACTGTCAAAATGAAGAGGACTGTCATGAATCTGCAAATGCGAGTGACAGTGACAATGACAATGAGTGAGTGTGTGAGGACAGAGACTGCCTGCTTTATGATATTGTTGGACTTTTTTGTTTGAGTTTATATTGGACTTTTTTGTTATAGATGACCAAACCGTTGGATTATGAGCTAAGTTCTTGATTAAAGGGCCCTCACCTGTTAAGAAAGTTGTCTCCTGTTCTCTTGAGAGTTGTTTTAAAGTTTTTGTGAAATATCTTGTATGTTTTGGAAGTTATACTTTAGGCCTACATATCAAGATTACCAGAAAAGTCCCATTGATGATAATAGTTCCATACATGATAATGTAAGACAATGTAAAATATGTTAAAAAATATAAAATAGCCACCCATACATATCTCATTGATAATGTAATGTGCTCCATTGGATTCCTCGTCCCCCCAAAATGAAGATTTGACCACTGCAAGCCTAATTTTAGGTGATCTAGGACGCGAGAGATTGATAAATTCATTGTTGAAAGTAGCCATTTTTAAAGATCCAAGATGGCTGCCATACTGACATTTTAAAAAATGCCATCAAGTATTTTCTGATTTGTTACACGATAAGGTTTCCAAAAATATATAGTTTACCTAATCCCCAAAAAAATCCTACGAAATTACATAATGAACCAGACTACTCTCTGTGACGTCATTCAGCGTTTTGGTATGACACACTCGTGCCCAGTGTCCTCGCTTATTGCACTTTTTACATATGCTCTTACAAGCGGGGCATTTCTTTTTATCATAGTGCTGAGTGCCGTGCTGAGTGCCGCACCTACCGCAGTTCTGGACATTTCTAGGGCTGCTTGTAGCTTCTCTTACCGTGTTCCAGTGGAGCCTGGACACTGCTTGGCATCCTGCTCATCATCTACTACTACTACTACTACTACTACTACTACTACTACTTCCGGCTGCTCCCGTTAGGGGGCGCCACAGCAGATCATCCGTTTCCATCTCTTCCTGTCCTCTGCATCTTCCTCTGTCACACCAGCCACCTGCATGTCCTCCCTCACCACACCCATAAACGTCCTCTTTGGCCTTCCTCTTCTCCTCTTCCCTGGCTGCTCCATATTCAGCATCCTTCTCCCAATATACCCAGCATCTCTCCTCCACACATGTTCACACCATCTCAATCTTGTCCCTCTTGCTTTGTCTCCAAACCGTCCAACCTGAGCTGTCCCTCTAATATACTCGTTCCTAATCCTGTCCTTCTTCATCACTCCCAATGAAAATTTTATCATCTTCAACTCTGCCACCTCCAGCTCCTCCTCCTGTCTTTTCATCACTGCCACTGTCTCCAAACCATACAACATAGCTGGTCTCACAACCATCTTGTAAACCTTCCCTTTAACTCCTGCTGGTACCCTTTTGTCACAAATCACTCCTGACACTCTTCTCCACCCACTCCACCCTGCCTGCACCCTCTTCTTCACCTCTCTCCTGCACTCCCCGTTACTTTGGACAGTTGACCCCAAGTATTTAAACTCATACACCTTTGTCACCTCCACTCCTTGCATCCTGGCCATTCCACTGTCGTCCCTCTCATTCATGCATAGGTATTCCGTCTTGCTCCTACCGACTTTCATTCCTCTTCTCTCCAGTGCATACCTCCACCCTACTCTCGCTATAGATCACAATGTCATCCGCGAACATCATCGTCCATGGAGACTCCTGCTTGATCTTGTCCATCAACCTGTCCATCATCATTGCAAAGAAGAAAGGGCTCAGAGCCGATCCTTGATGTAATCCCACCTCCACCTTGAATCCATCCGTCATTCCTACTGCACACCTCACCACTGCCACACTTCCCTCATACATATCCTGCACCACTCCTACATACTTCTCTGCAACTCCCGACTTCCTCATACAATACCACACCTCCTCTCTCCGCACCCTGTCGTATGGTTTCTCTAAATCCACAAAGACCCAATGCCACTCCTTCTGACTTTCTCTATACTTCTCAGTCAACATTCTCAAAGCAAACATCACATCTGTGGTGCTCTTTCATGGCATGAAACCATACTGCTGCTCGCTGATCATCACCTCTCCTAACCTAGCTTCTATTACTCTTTCTCTCCTCTTAACCTAGCTTCTATTACTCTTTCCCATATCTTCATGCTGTGGCTGATCAACTTTATACCTCTGTAGTTGTTACAGTTCTGCACATCACCCTTGTTCTTGAAAATCGGTACCAGTGTGCTTCTTCTCCACTCCTCAGGCATCCTCTCACTTTCCAAGTTTGTGTTAAACAATCGAATTAAAAACTCCATTGCCATCTCTCCTAAACATCTCCATGCCTCCACAGGTATGTCATCAGGACCAACTGCCTTTCCAGTCCACATCCTCTTCATAGCTTTCCTCACTTCCTCCTTGTTAATCCACTACACTTCCTGATTCACTATCCCCACATCACCCAACCTTCTCTCTCTCTCTCATTTTCTGCATTCATCAGATCCTCAAAGTACTCCTCCTGCACAGGATGGCATCCTGCTCATCACATTCTTCCATTATAATTATGTTAATTCCATTATAATTGTGTTATCCTCTTTCAGTGTTGTGTAAATTGTGTAAACACGACATCATTGCACGTTGTGCGTCTTGGGAGAGAGATCCTCCTCTGGTTATCCAAAGGAGTCTAGCTTGAGACTAGCTTGGTCTAGTCAGAAAGGCACGAACTGAGGAAGCCTCTTGGATGAGAGGCGAAACGTCTTCACGGATATATACCAAGTCCAGGTGCACTTGATTCAACTCCTTTGGATAACCATGACCTGGATGAATGAGAACATCCACAGACATCCTCCTCTGGTGCTCTCCCTGAGGGTTCTACCTGTGTTTTCTCCCTGTTAAAAGGTTTTTAGGGAGTTGTTGCTTGTCCGAGGTGAGGGTGTAAGGACAGGATGTTGTGTTGCTCTAAAGCCCCCTCAGGTACATGTGTAATTTGTAAATCAACAAAAAACACTGTCAAGATGGCGCGCGTCTTCCTTTCTGACTCTGTTCAATGCACAGTCAATACCAGAATGCAACGCTTCATATCCACCATTTAAATGTAAAATACAACAGCTGGCCCATGTTTTCTACTCTCTGAACCTGAGCAGAAAGTAAGAGCTGATTCGCATGTCAGCGGTCTGAAGAAAGGTAAAGGACAGTCAACAGACGCCCGCACTGACAGAACTGTTTTCCAGTCGCCATGGGATGTGTAAGAAAACAGCAGCTGTTTCTTCTCTTCCACACAGTAATGAGTCTGTTAGAATAACAGACGGCCCAGGATGTGATTTACAGACTGACGTCTCTGTATGAAGGACCGCCGATGTTCTGCTGCTCCAAAGCTTCAGTCCTGTACTGAGAGAACCTCGGTAATCACATCAACTCTACCTGTGTGTGAGACAGAGGGGGGGAGGTTGGCCCATAACCAAAAGTGGCCTAGACTCTGTCATGTAAAGCAGCGGTGCAGCATGAGGGTAATGGAGCCAGTTCGGGACTACAGATCCAGAGGATGCAGGCATCAGCCAGGATGACTGAATGTCCATGGAGGTGTTATCCTGAGAGCCTGGAGGTTCTACTAGTGCTGTAACACACCACCACCTCCATCTGTCTCTGTCTCGGTGTCTGCTTTAGTCCACAAAACATGTGCATTTCTATCCAGGGGTAGAACTTAAAAAATGTGGGTAGTAGCCAAGCAGACTGAGGCAGAAATGTTACAGCTCAGATAAAAACTTTACCAGCCAAATGTACACAGCGTATTAACGTGTAAAAACAGTTTTATCGGGACTTCTGCTGTTCTGATGGGAGCTCTCTGTATTATTCATTCATTCATTCATTCATCAGCCGCTTCTCCGGGGTCGGGTCGCGGTGGCAGCAAGCTAAGTAGGGCACTCCAGACACCCCTCTCCCCAGCAACGCCTTCCAGCTCCTCTTGGGGGATCCCCAGGCGTTCCCAGGCCAGATTGGACATGCAGTCCCTCCAGCAGGTCCCGGGTCTACCCCGGGGTCTCTTCCCAGTTGGACGTGCCCGGTAAATCTCCAAAGGAAGGCGCCCAGGAGGCATCCTGATCAGATGACCGAACCACCTCAACTGGCTCCTTTCGCCGCGAAGGAGCGGCGGCTCTACTCCGAGCTCCCTCCGGGTGTCCGAGCTCCTCACCCTATCTCTCATGCCGTGTTCACACCGAAAGACACAAAATAATTCGCGTCGCTCTACTCGCGCGAATGTGATTGCGAGACGTCGCACAGACTTTTATTTTGTCGCGCCACAAAAACACTCGCACTACAGAACGGGAAAAAGGAAGAGGGGCTAATGTTATACATACCGACAACGTCTTTCCGCCATTTGTGTCCGTCATGAACCATGGCCGGGCTCTGTCTGTGTTGTTCACAAGGTCCCTCAGGAGAACCAAACGCCGTCGTGTGCGGGTTCATGAGACGACCAGGAGACGCCGAGAGCTCGGGGAATTTCACCGCCTCCTTTCTCTCAGTTCTTTCGAATGAACGAGCGGGAATCGTGACGTTCTTCGACTCTCAACACTGATTGGCTTTCGCGCACAGCGTCAGCGCGAAAATGTCGCTGTAGTTGAAACTACAAAATCGCCTCGAGCGATTGTCGCTCCGCGTCATCGCGTCAATCCTACAGCGCGAACCGCGTCGCCCGGAGCGACAGAGCGACTTGTCGCCCCTCGTCGCGCGTCTGCATTGACTTTGTATGTAATCTCGTCGCGCGAAACTATTTTGTGTCTTTCGGTGTGAACACTATCTCTAAGGCTGAGCCCAGCCAGCCTACGGAGGAAACTAATTTCAGCTGCTTGTATCCACAATCTCACCCTTTCGGTCACTACCCAAAGCTCATGAGTCATGACCATAGGTGAGGATTGGAACGAAGATTGACTGGTAAATTGAGAGCTTTGCCTTCCGGCTTAGCTCCCTCTTCAGTACAACGTCCGCATTACTGCTGATGCTGCACCAATCCACCTGTCAATCTCCCACTCCATCGTACTGTAGCGAATTCGGGGGGGCAACGCAACCACAGGAACTGCCGCGGCCGGGAAGCGAACCCTTATCGCCCGCACCGCAGGAGACATCGCTAACCGCTAGACTAAAGGGTCAGACCCCTTAGTCAAGGACCAACGTGTCTACTTATCCATGCACGTTACACTACCCCCCTCCTTCGGGTAGCGCGTCCCCGCGCTTAAGCATATCAGCTCCTTCACGCCTCAGGGCGCCTACGCTTCCGATGGCCTTACGGTCGCTCCATCCCACTTCTGACACCAATGTAGCGAATTCGGGGGGCAGTCTGGGAGACCGTCGCCATGGCCGGGACGCGAACCCGTATCGCCCGCACCGCAGGAGACAGCGCTAACCGCTAGACTAAAGGGTCAGACCCGTTAGTCAAGGACCAACGTGTCTACTTATCCATGCTCGTTGCAGTACCCTCACTTGTGAACAAGACCCCGAGATACTTGAACTCCTTCACTTGAGGCAACAACACATCCCAAACCCGGAGGGAGCAATCCACCATTTTCCGGTAGAGAACCATGGCCTCAGACTTGGAGGTGCTGGCACTCATCCCGGCCATTTCACACTCAGCTGTAAACCACCCCAGTGTGCGCTGGAGGTCACGTTCTGATGAAGCCAACAAAACCACATCATCTGCGAAGAGCAGAGATGCAATTCTGAGGTTCCCAAAACGGACACATTCCTCACCTTGGCTGCACCTTGAGATCCTGTCCATGAATATCACAAACAGAATCGGAGACAGGGACAACCTTGGCAGAGTCCGACAACCACCGAAAACGTGTTTGACTTTGTGCCGAGAATGCGGACACAGCTCTCACTTTGGTTATACAAGGACCGGATGGCTAGTAGCAACTGCCCTGGTACCCTATACTCCCACAGAACCCCCCACAGAGTGCCCCGGAGTACACGGTCGTAAGCCTTCTCCAAGTCACTCCAAGTCTGAGTGGGCCATGTTCGAATCCTCTATTGTAGATGCGGCAGGCATGAGCTGTGGTCATAAGGTCACTGGTGCCTGTCGAGGTGGCAACCTAAGTACCCGCTGGTGGGCACCAACGATGAGGAAAGCCATCAGGCTGAAGAAGGAGGCCTTTTGGACTTGGTTGGCCAAGGGGTCTCCTGAAGCAGCAGACAGGTACCGGGAGGCCAGAGGGGCTGCCTCTTTGGCGGTCGCGGAAGCAAAAACTCGGGTGTGGGAGGAATTCAGCGAGACTATGGGGAGGATTTTCGGTTGGCCTCAAGCAAGTTCTGGCAAACCATCTGGCAACCCAGGAAGGGGAAGCAGGGCTTGACTCAGGCTGTGTTCAGCCGGGGAGGGGAACTGTTGACCCGGACTGGGGATGTTGTCGAGCGGTGGAAAGAACACTTTGAGGAGCTCCTGAACCTGACAAACACGTCCTCAGTGGAGGGGGTAGAGTCTGAAGACTCAGGGGAACCCCACCCATATCCCCGGCAGAGGTCTCTGAGATAGTTAAAAAGCTCCTTGGTGGCAAGGCGCCGGATGTGGATGAGATTCGCCCTGTCTTGGTTGACATGCCTCTTAAGTGTCGCATGGAGGTTGGGGACAGTACCTGTGGAATGGCAGACTGAGGTGGTGATTCCCATATTCAAAAAGGGGACCGGAGGGTGTGCTCCAATTATTGGGGCATCATATTGTTCAGCCTCCCTGGGAAAGTGTACTCTAGGGTGTCTGTGAATGTTCTCATTCATCCAGGTCATGGTTATCCAAAGGAGTTGAATCAAGTGCAACTGGACTTGGTATATATCCGTGAAGACGTTTCGCCTCTCATCAAAGAGGCTTCCTCAGTTCATGCCTTTCTGACTAGACCAAGCTAGTCTGACTAGCTTGATATATACCAAGTCCAGTAGCACTTGATTCAACTCCTTTGGATGTACTCTAGGGTGCTCAAAAGGAGGCTCCGACCGATTGTCGAACCTCGGATTCAGGAGGAACAATGGACCAACTCTTTACCCTTGTGGAAATACTGAGGGGGGCATGGAAGTTTGACCAGTCAGTCTACATGTGTTTTGTGGACTTGGAGAAGGCTCTCTGTATTAGCCTGTGTTTATTTGTGTCTATCTGTTATCTATCTGTGTTTATTTGTATCTATTTGTGTTTAGTCAGTGTCTGTGGTCCACACCTCGCTAAATGTAGCACAACACAACACAGAACAATTTTTTCTATTACATGTGTGCAAATATATTTTCATTTAAGCATTTCCAATAAAAACAAAAGAATCAGTGATCAAAACAATAGAATTTAGCAAACACCAGAGAGTAAAATTCAAACAGTTTATAACATTTTCTGTGTGAAGGTGAAGCCTTGGTCTCTGGCAGATACAGTGCATGTTGGTATACGTTGGCTAAGAGGCTGCGTTCAGCTGGTAAACTACATCTGCATGTTAACACAACAACAACAATCAACTAACATCTTCTTAAACAGCTTTCATTTGGTAAAAAAGAGTACTTTGTGAAAATGTAAATTCATATGTACACAATGTTGGCACTCAGAGTAGGGCAGCATTTCAGCATCTGACAGATACCAAGTAAAACTGTTTTTCTTTCTTTCTGGTTCATTCCAGTGTGGAAGTGTCCATCATGTTTCATTCAAAGATGAACTGTCAGCTGCAACACAACAAAGCTCTACCTCGCTACACTTCCTCTCTACTGAATGTGATGAACTGTCAGCTGCAACACAACAAAGTTCTACCTCGCTACACTTCCTCTCTACTGAATGTGATGAACTGTCAGCTGCAACACAACAAAGCTCTACCTCGCTACACTTCCTCTCTACTGAATGTGCAGGCATGTCAGTGATTCTGAACTTCTTTGGGGGGAAAAAACACACACATTAAATATTTTCATCAAAGTTTCTCCAGAAAGTCAAAGAATGCAAAGTGAGTAAAGTAAATCAAAAAGCATAAATTAACAGAAGAGACGTCTGTTGTTAAACTGAGAAGTTGAAACGTGAGTTTGAATCTCAGGGCTCACATCACAGAGGAAAGACTAGCATGTAAAATGTTGGTGGATGACTTGATGTTTTCCAGGGTGATTTGATAAGTAAATAAGAAGTTGTGTGCAGGCTTCAGAGGAGAGGGCGGCCCGGCAGGTGTAATCTTCATCACCGTTCTGCCTATCATCAGCAGAATGTACTGTTGGGTTTAGACTTTTTACGTTCGTTTTGTTCTCATCAAGCTCAATGAATTTCCCAATGGTCACTGACAAAGGTCACTGACAGAGTTTTGCTGTGTGAGGTTAACAGTGGTAGAATCATGTTCAATCCCTGCTGGGATCAGAAGTCGTCCTACATTACTGAGTGTTACATAAGGTCATGTAAAACACACTAGCTTTTAAAATGTGTCAAAAATAATTCCTACTACCAAAATATGCTCAATATATCAGAAAAACACTTCACCCCCACCTGACTTCCTGTTAAGACCTGTAACCCCCTTTTACTTCAAATTACAACCTCCTTTAAGTTTTCATAGTAAAATTGCCAAACGGCTCTACAGCAGTGGCCACCAAGCTTCAGCCGTTTAATGTGTCCCACTCAGTATGGGGACCATGAGCATCATGTCAGTTATGATGTCATTCTACTCACCGCCAGCAGCCATGCTAGCATGTACCCTGACTCTGCTGAGTGACACAAGCTAAGCAGGTATGAGCTTGGCTAGTACTTGGACGGGAGACCTATCAGGAAAACTGAGTTGCTGCCAGAAGTGGTGTTGGTGGGCCAGTAGGGGGCAGTCTTCCCGCTGGTCCTGATAAAAAAACGAATATCAAATCCCAGTACCCCAGTGCAGTGACGGGGACACTGTGCTGTAGGACATGCCGTACTTCAGATGACACGTCATTAAAGACACCATGACACTTATCACAAAGATTAGGGGGTCCCCGGTGTCCTGGCAACATTCCCAACCTGGCTCTCTCCACCTGACCACCTAATCACCCCCCATGTAACTGGCTCAATGAGTCCTCCCTCTCCACCTCAAGCTGATGTGTGGTGAGCGTTCTGCTGCAGCATGGCTGCCGTGCATCACCCAGGTGGTGCTGCACATTGGTGGTGGTTGAGGTGAGTTACCCCCTTCACTGTGAAGCGCTTTGGCTGTCTAGAAAAGCCCTGTATAAATTTAATGATTATTATTGGCTTCATTTAGCAGATGTTGGACATGGACCACCGCTGGCTGGACTCAGCTTTACAGCGGTGTCTTATGGGTCTACCGGACAGGAGTGTCAGACATGTTTCAGCAAGTCCAGTTTAACCCCGTTATCTAAAGCACGTGTGTGGGAGTGCAGGTTAAAAGTCATGCTGTGGGATGTACAATATGATCCGTGGTGGATGATGCTGCTGATCTACTTCCTGGGTCAGCCTGCAGGAAGTAGCAGCCTCTACTTACCGTAGGTAGTAGTACCATCCATAAACTAGCCGGCCAGCACCATAGAGAAGTCCTAGACAATGGACAGTCATGGACACAGTCTGACTGAGACACTAGGGGGCGTTTGTTGTTTGACATAAGACCCCGCTGTGAAGTCCAGCGGTGGTCCATGTCCAACATCTACTGAATGAAGCCAGGGAGTAAATGACATCATAACTGGTATGAACGATGGAAAAACTGTGATAATGAGACCCGGCTTGTTACAGATGGCGTTATCTTCTAAGATAACGAGGCTGAGTTAGCTGCTAGCTGAGGTCCCTGCATAACGAGGCCGTCAGTGTGTCTCAGTGAAACTGATCCTGTGCTGAAACAGTTTAACTCCGTCTGACTGGGCCACTGAAAAAAGGCTTAACAATCCCATTTCTAGACAGCCGTCTTTAAACTCGACTAAACTGAACATTTAGTCAAGTCAAGTCTATTCTGGTCTGGTCAAGACAACTCCAATTTATTCTAATCTAGACTAGTCCAGTTAAACGTAGTCTAGCCAAGTCTAACCCAGTCTGATCTGAACTACTATACTTTAATGTAGACTAGTCTAGTGAAGTCTAGTCTGGTCTAGCCTTATCTGGACTGGTTTGATCTTCTCTGGTCAGGATAGGTCTGGTCTGGTCCAGTTGGGTCTACTCTAAGCAGCCACACAGTGGTTTGGTCTGCGGGACATGATGTAGCCTCTCCTGCAAACACAGCGGAAAGATCCCTCAGTGTTGACACAGCGAGCGTTGACACACTCGTACTCGATGCCACGAGAATCCTCACACTCGTTAACATCTGGAGAGGGATGGAGAGAAGAAAGACAGAACTGCTGACGGAAAGGAAGGATAATCATTTTTACTTTCTACTTTTAACAGCGTGTGTCCTATATAGGTGGTGGTGAGGTGAGTGTGGGCTGAGCGTCATTACTGTACCAGTGTGTGTTCTATGCAGGTGGTGGTGAGGTGAGTGTGGGCTGAGCTTCATTACTGTACCAGTGTGTGTCCTATGTAGGTGGTGGTGGGGTGAGTGTGGGCTGAGCTTCATTACTGTACCAGTGTGTGTCCTATGTAGGTGGTGAGGTGAGTTGTGAGGTGAGCTTCATTACTGTACCAGTGTGTGTCCTATGTAGGTGGTGGTGGGGTGAGTGTGGGCCGAGCGTCATTACTGTACCAGTGTGTGTCCTAAGTATGTGGTGGTGAGGTGAGTGTGGGCTGAGCTTCATTACTGTACCAGTGCGTGTCCTATGTAGGTGGTGGTGGGGTGAGTGTGGGCTGAGCTTCATTACTGTACCAGTGTGTGCCCTATGCAGGTGGTGGTGAGGTGAGTGTGGGCTGAGCTTCATTACTGTACCAGTGTGTGTCCTATCTAGGTGGTGGTGGGGTGAGTGTGGGCTGAGCTTCATTACTGTACCAGTGTGTGTCCTATGTAGGTGGTGGTGGGGTGAGTGTGGGCTGAGCTTCATTACTGTACCAGTGTGTGTCCTATGTAGGTGGTGGTGAGGTGAGTGTGGGCTGAGCTTCATTACTATACCAGTGTGTGTCCTACGTAGGTGGTGGTGGGGTGAGTGTGGGCTGAGCTTCATTACTGTACCAGTGTGTGTCCTATGTAGGTGGTGGTGGGGTGAGTGTGGGCTGAGCTTCATTACTGTACCAGTGTGTGTCCTATGTAGGTGGTGGTGAGGTGAGTGTGGGCTGAGCTTCATTACTGTACCAGTGTGTGTCCTATATGGGTGGTGGTGAGGTGAGCGTGGGCTGAGCTTCATTACTGTACCAGTGTGTGTCCTAAATATGTGGTGGTGGGGTGAGTGTGGGCCGAGCGTCATTACTGTACCCGTGTGCGTCCGATGTAGGTGGTGGTGGGGTGAGTGTGGGCTGAGCTTCATTACTGTACCCGTGTGTGTCCTATGTAGCTGGTGGTGGGGTGAGTGTGGGCCGAGCGTCATTACTGTACCAGTGTGTGTCCTAAGTATGTGGTGGTGAGGTGAGTGTGGGCTGAGCTTCATTACTGTACCAGTGTGTGTCCTATATAGGTGGTGGTGAGGTGAGTGTGGGCTGAGCTTCATTACTGTACCAGTGTGTGTCCTATGTAGGTGGTGGTGAGGTGAGTGTGGGCTGAGCTTCATTACTGTACCAGTGTGTGTCCTATATGGGTGGTGGTGAGGTGAGCGTGGGCTGAGCTTCATTACTGTACCAGTGTGTGTCCTAAATATGTGGTGGTGGGGTGAGTGTGGGCCGAGCGTCATTACTGTACCCGTGTGTGTCCTATGTAGGTGGTGGTGGGGTGAGTGTGGGCTGAGCTTCATTACTGTACCCGTGTGTGTCCTATGTAGCTGGTGGTGGGGTGAGTGTGGGCCGAGCGTCATTACTGTACCAGTGTGTGTCCTAAGTATGTGGTGGTGAGGTGAGTGTGGGCTGAGCTTCATTACTGTACCAGTGCGTGTCCTATGTAGGTAGTGGTGGGGTGAGTGTGGGCTGAGCTTCATTACTGTACCAGTGTGTGTCCTATGCAGGTGGTGGTGAGGTGAGTGTGGGCTGAGCTTCATTACTGTACCAGTGTGTGTCCTATGTAGGTGGTGGTGGGGTGAGTGTGGGCTGAGCTTCATTACTGTACCAGTGTGTGTCCTATGTAGGTGGTGGTGGGGTGAGTGTGGGCTGAGCTTCATTACTGTACCAGTGTGTGTCCTATGTAGGTGGTGGTGAGGTGAGTATGGGCTGAGCTTCATTACTGTACCAGTGTGTGTCCTATGTAGGTGGTGGTGGGGTGAGTGTGGGCTGAGCTTCATTACTGTACCAGTGTGTGTCCTATATGGGTGGTGGTGAGGTGAGCGTGGGCTGAGCTTCATTACTGTACCAGTGTGTGTCCTAAATATGTGGTGGTGGGGTGAGTGTGGGCCGAGCGTCATTACTGTACCCGTGTGTGTCCTATGTAGGTGGTGGTGGGGTGAGTGTGGGCTGAGCTTCATTACTGTACCAGTGCGTGTCCTATGTAGGTGGTGGTGGGGTGAGTGTGGGCTGAGCTTCATTACTGTACCAGTGTGTGTCCTAAGTATGTGGTGGTGAGGTGAGTGTGGGCTGAGCTTCATTACTGTACCAGTGCGTGTCCTATGTAGGTGGTGGTGGGGTGAGTGTGGGCTGAGCTTCATTACTGTACCAGTGTGTGTCCTATGCAGGTGGTGGTGAGGTGAGTGTGGGCTGAGCTTCATTACTGTACCAGTGTGTGTCCTATGTAGGTGGTGGTGAGGTGAGTGTGGGCTGAGCTTCATTACTGTACCAGTGTGTGTCCTAAGTATGTGGTGGTGAGGTGAGTGTGGGCTGAGCTTCATTACTGTACCATCGTGTGTCCTATATACGTGGTGGTGAGGTGAGTGTGGGCTGAGCTTCATTACTGTACCAGTGTGTGTCCTATGTAGGTGGTGAGGTGAGTTGTGAGGTGAGTGTGGGCTGAGCTTCATTACTGTACCAGTGTGTGTCCTATATAGGTGGTGGTGAGGTGAGTGTGGGCTGAGCTTCATTACTGTACCAGTGTGTGTCCTATGTAGGTGGTGGTGAGGTGAGTGTGGGCTGAGCTTCATTACTGTACCAGTGTGTGTCCTATATGGGTGGTGGTGAGGTGAGCGTGGGCTGAGCTTCATTACTGTACCAGTGTGTGTCCTAAATATGTGGTGGTGGGGTGAGTGTGGGCCGAGCGTCATTACTGTACCCGTGTGTGTCCTATGTAGGTGGTGGTGGGGTGAGTGTGGGCTGAGCTTCATTACTGTACCCGTGTGTGTCCTATGTAGCTGGTGGTGGGGTGAGTGTGGGCCGAGCGTCATTACTGTACCAGTGTGTGTCCTAAGTATGTGGTGGTGAGGTGAGTGTGGGCTGAGCTTCATTACTGTACCAGTGCGTGTCCTATGTAGGTAGTGGTGGGGTGAGTGTGGGCTGAGCTTCATTACTGTACCAGTGTGTGTCCTATGCAGGTGGTGGTGAGGTGAGTGTGGGCTGAGCTTCATTACTGTACCAGTGTGTGTCCTATATGGGTGGTGGTGAGGGGAGCGTGGGCTGAGCTTCATTACTGTACCAGTGTGTGTCCTAAATATGTGGTGGTGGGGTGAGTGTGGGCCGAGCTTCATTACTGTACCAGTGTGTGTCCTATGTGGGTGGTGGTGAGGTGAGTATGGGCTGAGCTTCATTACTGTACCAGTGTGTGTCCTATGTAGGTGGTGGTGGGGTGAGTGTGGGCTGAGCTTCATTACTGTACCAGTGTGTGTCCTAAGTATGTGGTGGTGAGGTGAGTGTGGGCTGAGCTTCATTACTGTACCAGTGCGTGTCCTATGTAGGTGGTGGTGGGGTGAGTGTGGGCTGAGCTTCATTACTGTACCAGTGTGTGTCCTATGCAGGTGGTGGTGAGGTGAGTGTGGGCTGAGCTTCATTACTGTACCAGTGTGTGTCCTAAGTATGTGGTGGTGAGGTGAGTGTGGGCTGAGCTTCATTACTGTACCATCGTGTGTCCTATATACGTGGTGGTGAGGTGAGTGTGGGCTGAGCTTCATTACTGTACCAGTGTGTGTCCTATGTAGGTGGTGAGGTGAGTTGTGAGGTGAGTGTGGGCTGAGCTTCATTACTGTACCAGTGTGTGTCCTATATAGGTGGTGGTGAGGTGAGTGTGGGCTGAGCTTCATTACTGTACCAGTGTGTGTCCTATGTAGGTGGTGGTGAGGTGAGTGTGGGCTGAGCTTCATTACTGTACCAGTGTGTGTCCTATATGGGTGGTGGTGAGGTGAGCGTGGGCTGAGCTTCATTACTGTACCAGTGTGTGTCCTAAATATGTGGTGGTGGGGTGAGTGTGGGCCGAGCGTCATTACTGTACCCGTGTGTGTCCTATGTAGGTGGTGGTGGGGTGAGTGTGGGCTGAGCTTCATTACTGTACCCGTGTGTGTCCTATGTAGCTGGTGGTGGGGTGAGTGTGGGCCGAGCGTCATTACTGTACCAGTGTGTGTCCTAAGTATGTGGTGGTGAGGTGAGTGTGGGCTGAGCTTCATTACTGTACCAGTGCGTGTCCTATGTAGGTAGTGGTGGGGTGAGTGTGGGCTGAGCTTCATTACTGTACCAGTGTGTGTCCTATGTAGGTGGTGGTGGGGTGAGTGTGGGCTGAGCTTCATTACTGTACCAGTGTGTGTCCTATATGGGTGGTGGTGAGGTGAGCGTGGGCTGAGCTTCATTACTGTACCAGTGTGTGTCCTAAATATGTGGTGGTGGGGTGAGTGTGGGCCGAGCGTCATTACTGTACCCGTGTGTGTCCTATGTAGGTGGTGGTGGGGTGAGTGTGGGCTGAGCTTCATTACTGTACCAGTGCGTGTCCTATGTAGGTGGTGGTGGGGTGAGTGTGGGCTGAGCTTCATTACTGTACCAGTGTGTGTCCTAAGTATGTGGTGGTGAGGTGAGTGTGGGCTGAGCTTCATTACTGTACCAGTGCGTGTCCTATGTAGGTGGTGGTGGGGTGAGTGTGGGCTGAGCTTCATTACTGTACCAGTGTGTGTCCTATGCAGGTGGTGGTGAGGTGAGTGTGGGCTGAGCTTCATTACTGTACCAGTGTGTGTCCTATGTAGGTGGTGGTGAGGTGAGTGTGGGCTGAGCTTCATTACTGTACCAGTGTGTGTCCTAAGTATGTGGTGGTGAGGTGAGTGTGGGCTGAGCTTCATTACTGTACCATCGTGTGTCCTATATACGTGGTGGTGAGGTGAGTGTGGGCTGAGCTTCATTACTGTACCAGTGTGTGTCCTATGTAGGTGGTGAGGTGAGTTGTGAGGTGAGTGTGGGCTGAGCTTCATTACTGTACCAGTGTGTGTCCTAAGTATGTGGTGGTGAGGTGAGTGTGGGCTGAGCTTCATTACTGTACCAGTGTGTGTCCTAAGTATGTGGTGTTGGGGTGAGTGTGGGCTGAGCTTCATTACTGTACCAGTGTGTGTCTTACGTAGGTGGTGGTCAGGTGAGTTGTGAGGTGAGTGTGGGCTGAGCTTCATTACTGTACCAGTGTGTGTCCTATGTAGGGGGTGGTGAGGTGAGCGTGGGCTGAGCTTCATTACTGTACCAGTGTGTGTCCTAAGTATGTGGTGGTGAGGTGAGTGTGGGCTGAGCTTCATTACTGTACCAGTGTGTGTCCTAAATACGTGGTGGTGGGGTGAGTGTGGGCTGAGCTTCATTACTGTACCAGTGTGTGTCCTAAGTATGTGGTGGTGGGGTGAGTGTGGGCTGAGCTTCATTACTGTACCAGTGTGTGTCCTAAGTATGTGGTGTTGGGGTGAGTGTGGGCTGAGCTTCATTACTGTACCAGTGTGTGTCCTACGTAGGTGGTGGTGAGGTGAGTGTGGGCTGAGCTTCATTACTGTACCAGTGTGTGTCCTAAGTATGTGGTGGTGAGGTGAGTGTGGTCTGAGCTTCATTACTGTACCAGTGTGTGTCTTACGTAGGGGGTGGTGAGGTGAGTGTGGGCTGAGCTTCATTACTGTACCAGTGTGTGTCCTATGCAGGTGGTGGTGAGGTGAGTGTGGGCTGAGCTTCATTACTGTACCAGTGTGTGTCCTATGTAGGGGGTGGTGAGGTGAGTGTGGGCTGAGCTTCATTACTGTACCCGTGTGTGTCCTATGTAGGTGGTGGTGGGGTGAGTGTGGGCTGAGCTTCATTACTGTACCCGTGTGTGTCCTATGTAGGTGGTGGTGGGGTGAGTGTGGGCCGAGCGTCATTACTGTACCAGTGTGTGTCCTAAGTATGTGTTGGTGAGGTGAGTGTGGGCTGAGCTTCATTACTGTACCAGTGCGTGTCCTATGTAGGTGGTGGTGGGGTGAGTGTGGGCTGAGCTTCATTACTGTACCAGTGTGTGTCCTATGCAGGTGGTGGTGAGGTGAGTGTGGGCTGAGCTTCATTACTGTACCAGTGTGTGTCCTAAGTATGTGGTGGTGAGGTGAGTGTGGGCTGAGCTTCATTACTGTACCAGTGTGTGTCCTATGTAAGTGGTGAGGTGAGTTGTGAGGTGAGTGTGGGTTGAGCTTCATTACTGTACCAGTGTGTGTCCAACGTAGGTGGTGGACAGGTGAGTTGTGAGGTGAGTGTGGGCTGAGCTTCATTACTGTACCAGTGTGTGTCCTATATAGGTGTTGGTGAGGTGAGTGTGGGCTGAGCTTCATTACTGTACCAGTGTGTGTCCTACGCAGGTGGTGGTCAGGTGAGTTGTGAGGTGAGTGTGGGCTGAGCTTCATTACTGTACCAGTGTGTGTCCTATGTAGGTGGTGGTGAGGTGAGTGTGGGCTGAGCTTCATTACTATACCAGTGTGTGTCCTACGTAGGTGGTGGTGGGGTGAGTGTGGGCTGAGCTTCATTACTGTACCAGTGTGTGTCCTATGTAGGTGGTGGTGGGGTGAGTGTGGGCTGAGCTTCATTACTGTACCAGTGTGTGTCCTATGTAGGTGGTGGTGAGGTGAGTGTGGGCTGAGCTTCATTACTGTACCAGTGTGTGTCCTATATGGGTGGTGGTGGGGTGAGCGTGGGCTGAGCTTCATTACCGTACCAGTGTGTGTCCTAAATATGTGGTGGTGGGGTGAGTGTGGGCCGAGCGTCATTACTGTACCCGTGTGTGTCCGATGTAGGTGGTGGTGGGGTGAGTGTGGGCTGAGCTTCATTACTGTACCCGTGTGTGTCCTATGTAGCTGGTGGTGGGGTGAGTGTGGGCCGAGCGTCATTACTGTACCAGTGTGTGTCCTAAGTATGTGGTGGTGAGGTGAGTGTGGGCTGAGCTTCATTACTGTACCAGTGTGTGTCCTATATAGGTGGTGGTGAGGTGAGTGTGGGCTGAGCTTCATTACTGTACCAGTGTGTGTCCTATATGGGTGGTGGTGAGGTGAGCGTGGGCTGAGCTTCATTACTGTACCAGTGTGTGTCCTAAATATGTGGTGGTGGGGTGAGTGTGGGCCGAGCGTCATTACTGTACCCGTGTGTGTCCTATGTAGGTGGTGGTGGGGTGAGTGTGGGCTGAGCTTCATTACTGTACCCGTGTGTGTCCTATGTAGGTGGTGGTGGGGTGAGTGTGGGCCGAGCGTCATTACTGTACCAGTGTGTGTCCTAAGTATGTGTTGGTGAGGTGAGTGTGGGCTGAGCTTCATTACTGTACCAGTGCGTGTCCTATGTAGGTGGTGGTGGGGTGAGTGTGGGCTGAGCTTCATTACTGTACCAGTGTGTGTCCTATGCAGGTGGTGGTGAGGTGAGTGTGGGCTGAGCTTCATTACTGTACCAGTGTGTGTCCTATGTAGGTGGTGGTGGGGTGAGTGTGGGCTGAGCTTCATTACTGTACCAGTGTGTGTCCTATGTAGGTGGTGGTGAGGTGAGTGTGGGCTGAGCTTCATTACTATACCAGTGTGTGTCCTACGTAGGTGGTGGTGGGGTGAGTGTGGGCTGAGCTTCATTACTGTACCAGTGTGTTTCCTATGTAGGTGGTGGTGGGGTGAGTGTGGGCTGAGCTTCATTACTGTACCAGTGTGTGTCCTATGTAGGTGGTGGTGAGGTGAGTGTGGGCTGAGCTTCATTACTGTATCAGTGTGTGTCCTATATGGGTGGTGGTGAGGTGAGTGTGGGCTGAGCTTCATTACTGTACCAGTGTGTGTCCTAAGTATGTGGTGGTGAGGTGAGTGTGGGCTGAGCTTCATTACTGTACCAGTGTGTGTCCTAAGTATGTGGTGTTGGGGTGAGTGTGGGCTGAGCTTCATTACTGTACCAGTGTGTGTCTTACGTAGGTGGTGGTCAGGTGAGTTGTGAGGTGAGTGTGGGCTGAGCTTCATTACTGTACCAGTGTGTGTCCTATGTAGGGGGTGGTGAGGTGAGCGTGGGCTGAGCTTCATTACTGTACCAGTGTGTGTCCTAAGTATGTGGTGGTGGGGTGAGTGTGGGCTGAGCTTCATTACTGTACCAGTGTGTGTCCAACGTAGGTGGTGGACAGGTGAGTTGTGAGGTGAGTGTGGGCTGAGCTTCATTACTGTACCAGTGTGTGTCCTATATAGGTGGTGGTGAGGTGAGTGTGGGCCGAGCGTCATTACTGTACCAGTGTGTGTCCTAAGTATGTGGTGGTGAGGTGAGTGTGGGCTGAGCTTCATTACTGTACCAGTGTGTGTCCTATGTAGGTGGTGGTGGGGTGAGTGTGGGCTGAGCTTCATTACTGTACCAGTGTGTGTCCTATGTAGGTGGTGGTGGGGTGAGTGTGGGCTGAGCTTCATTACTGTACCAGTGTGTGTCCTATATGGGTGGTGGTGAGGTGAGCGTGGGCTGAGCTTCATTACTGTACCAGTGTGTGTCCTAAATATGTGGTGGTGGGGTGAGTGTGGGCCGAGCGTCATTACTGTACCCGTGTGTGTCCTATGTAGGTGGTGGTGGGGTGAGTGTGGGCTGAGCTTCATTACTGTACCAGTGCGTGTCCTATGTAGGTGGTGGTGGGGTGAGTGTGGGCTGAGCTTCATTACTGTACCAGTGTGTGTCCTAAGTATGTGGTGGTGAGGTGAGTGTGGGCTGAGCTTCATTACTGTACCAGTGCGTGTCCTATGTAGGTGGTGGTGGGGTGAGTGTGGGCTGAGCTTCATTACTGTACCAGTGTGTGTCCTATGCAGGTGGTGGTGAGGTGAGTGTGGGCTGAGCTTCATTACTGTACCAGTGTGTGTCCTATGTAGGTGGTGGTGGGGTGAGTGTGGGCTGAGCTTCATTACTGTACCAGTGTGTGTCCTATGTAGGTGGTGGTGAGGTGAGTGTGGGCTGAGCTTCATTACTATACCAGTGTGTGTCCTACGTAGGTGGTGGTGGGGTGAGTGTGGGCTGAGCTTCATTACTGTACCAGTGTGTTTCCTATGTAGGTGGTGGTGGGGTGAGTGTGGGCTGAGCTTCATTACTGTACCAGTGTGTGTCCTATGTAGGTGGTGGTGAGGTGAGTGTGGGCTGAGCTTCATTACTGTATCAGTGTGTGTCCTATATGGGTGGTGGTGAGGTGAGTGTGGGCTGAGCTTCATTACTGTACCAGTGTGTGTCCTAAGTATGTGGTGGTGAGGTGAGTGTGGGCTGAGCTTCATTACTGTACCAGTGTGTGTCCTAAGTATGTGGTGTTGGGGTGAGTGTGGGCTGAGCTTCATTACTGTACCAGTGTGTGTCTTACGTAGGTGGTGGTCAGGTGAGTTGTGAGGTGAGTGTGGGCTGAGCTTCATTACTGTACCAGTGTGTGTCCTATGTAGGGGGTGGTGAGGTGAGCGTGGGCTGAGCTTCATTACTGTACCAGTGTGTGTCCTAAGTATGTGGTGGTGGGGTGAGTGTGGGCTGAGCTTCATTACTGTACCAGTGTGTGTCCAACGTAGGTGGTGGACAGGTGAGTTGTGAGGTGAGTGTGGGCTGAGCTTCATTACTGTACCAGTGTGTGTCCTATATAGGTGGTGGTGAGGTGAGTGTGGGCCGAGCGTCATTACTGTACCAGTGTGTGTCCTAAGTATGTGGTGGTGAGGTGAGTGTGGGCTGAGCTTCATTACTGTACCAGTGTGTGTCCTATGTAGGTGGTGGTGGGGTGAGTGTGGGCTGAGCTTCATTACTGTACCAGTGTGTGTCCTATGTAGGTGGTGGTGGGGTGAGTGTGGGCTGAGCTTCATTACTGTACCAGTGTGTGTCCTATATGGGTGGTGGTGAGGTGAGCGTGGGCTGAGCTTCATTACTGTACCAGTGTGTGTCCTAAATATGTGGTGGTGGGGTGAGTGTGGGCCGAGCGTCATTACTGTACCCGTGTGTGTCCTATGTAGGTGGTGGTGGGGTGAGTGTGGGCTGAGCTTCATTACTGTACCAGTGCGTGTCCTATGTAGGTGGTGGTGGGGTGAGTGTGGGCTGAGCTTCATTACTGTACCAGTGTGTGTCCTAAGTATGTGGTGGTGAGGTGAGTGTGGGCTGAGCTTCATTACTGTACCAGTGCGTGTCCTATGTAGGTGGTGGTGGGGTGAGTGTGGGCTGAGCTTCATTACTGTACCAGTGTGTGTCCTATGCAGGTGGTGGTGAGGTGAGTGTGGGCTGAGCTTCATTACTGTACCAGTGTGTGTCCTATGTAGGTGGTGGTGAGGTGAGTGTGGGCTGAGCTTCATTACTGTACCAGTGTGTGTCCTAAGTATGTGGTGGTGAGGTGAGTGTGGGCTGAGCTTCATTACTGTACCATCGTGTGTCCTATATACGTGGTGGTGAGGTGAGTGTGGGCTGAGCTTCATTACTGTACCAGTGTGTGTCCTATGTAGGTGGTGAGGTGAGTTGTGAGGTGAGTGTGGGCTGAGCTTCATTACTGTACCAGTGTGTGTCCTAAGTATGTGGTGGTGAGGTGAGTGTGGGCTGAGCTTCATTACTGTACCAGTGTGTGTCCTAAGTATGTGGTGTTGGGGTGAGTGTGGGCTGAGCTTCATTACTGTACCAGTGTGTGTCTTACGTAGGTGGTGGTCAGGTGAGTTGTGAGGTGAGTGTGGGCTGAGCTTCATTACTGTACCAGTGTGTGTCCTAAGTATGTGGTGGTGAGGTGAGTGTGGGCTGAGCTTCATTACTGTACCAGTGTGTGTCCTAAATACGTGGTGGTGGGGTGAGTGTGGGCTGAGCTTCATTACTGTACCAGTGTGTGTCCTAAGTATATGGTGGTGGGGTGAGTGTGGGCTGAGCTTCATTACTGTACCAGTGTGTGTCCTAAGTATGTGGTGGTGAGGTGAGTGTGGGCTGAGCTTCATTACTGTACCAGTGTGTGTCCTAAATACGTGGTGGTGGGGTGAGTGTGGGCTGAGCTTCATTACTGTACCAGTGTGTGTCCTAAGTATGTGGTGGTGGGGTGAGTGTGGGCTGAGCTTCATTACTGTACCAGTGTGTGTCCTAAGTATGTGGTGTTGGGGTGAGTGTGGGCTGAGCTTCATTACTGTACCAGTGTGTGTCCTACGTAGGTGGTGGTCAGGTGAGTTGTGAGGTGAGTGTGGGCTGAGCTTCATTACTGTACCAGTGTGTGTCCTAAGTATGTGGTGGTGAGGTGAGTGTGGGCTGAGCTTCATTACTGTACCAGTGTGTGTCTTACGTAGGGGGTGGTGAGGTGAGTGTGGGCTGAGCTTCATTACTGTACCAGTGTGTGTCCTATGCAGGTGGTGGTGAGGTGAGTGTGGGCTGAGCTTCATTACTGTACCAGTGTGTGTCCTATGTAGGGGGTGGTGAGGTGAGTGTGGGCTGAGCTTCATTACTGTACCAGTGTGTGTCCTAAGTATGTGGTGGTGAGGTGAGTGTGGGCTGAGCTTCATTGCTGTACCAGTGTGTGTGCTATGTAGGTGGTGGTGAGGTGAGTGTGGGCTGAGCTTCATTACTGTACCAGTGTGTGTCCTAAGTATGTGGTGGTGAGGTGAGTGTGGGCTGAGCTTCATTACTGTACCAGTGTGTGTCCTATGTAAGTGGTGAGGTGAGTTGTGAGGTGAGTGTGGGCTGAGCTTCATTACTGTACCAGTGCGTGTCCTATGTAGGTAGTGGTGGGGTGAGTGTGGGCTGAGCTTCATTACTGTACCAGTGTGTGTCCTATGCAGGTGGTGGTGAGGTGAGTGTGGGCTGAGCTTCATTACTGTACCAGTGTGTGTCCTATGTAGGTGGTGGTGAGGTGAGTATGGGCTGAGCTTCATTACTGTACCAGTGTGTGTCCTATATGGGTGGTGGTGAGGTGAGCGTGGGCTGAGCTTCATTACTGTACCAGTGTGTGTCCTAAATATGTGGTGGTGGGGTGAGTGTGGGCCGAGCGTCATTACTGTACCCGTGTGTGTCCTATGTAGGTGGTGGTGGGGTGAGTGTGGGCTGAGCTTCATTACTGTACCAGTGCGTGTCCTATGTAGGTGGTGGTGGGGTGAGTGTGGGCTGAGCTTCATTACTGTACCAGTGTGTGTCCTAAGTATGTGGTGGTGAGGTGAGTGTGGGCTGAGCTTCATTACTGTACCAGTGCGTGTCCTATGTAGGTGGTGGTGGGGTGAGTGTGGGCTGAGCTTCATTACTGTACCAGTGTGTGTCCTATGCAGGTGGTGGTGAGGTGAGTGTGGGCTGAGCTTCATTACTGTACCAGTGTGTGTCCTATGTAGGTGGTGGTGAGGTGAGTGTGGGCTGAGCTTCATTACTGTACCAGTGTGTGTCCTAAGTATGTGGTGGTGAGGTGAGTGTGGGCTGAGCTTCATTACTGTACCATCGTGTGTCCTATATACGTGGTGGTGAGGTGAGTGTGGGCTGAGCTTCATTACTGTACCAGTGTGTGTCCTATGTAGGTGGTGAGGTGAGTTGTGAGGTGAGTGTGGGCTGAGCTTCATTACTGTACCAGTGTGTGTCCTAAGTATGTGGTTGTGAGGTGAGTGTGGGCTGAGCTTCATTACTGTACCAGTGTGTGTCCTAAGTATGTGGTGTTGGGGTGAGTGTGGGCTGAGCTTCATTACTGTACCAGTGTGTGTCTTACGTAGGTGGTGGTCAGGTGAGTTGTGAGGTGAGTGTGGGCTGAGCTTCATTACTGTACCAGTGTGTGTCCTAAGTATGTGGTGGTGAGGTGAGTGTGGGCTGAGCTTCATTACTGTACCAGTGTGTGTCCTAAGTATGTGGTGGTGAGGTGAGTGTGGGCTGAGCTTCATTACTGTACCAGTGTGTGTCCTAAATACGTGGTGGTGGGGTGAGTGTGGGCTGAGCTTCATTACTGTACCAGTGTGTGTCCTAAGTATGTGGTGGTGGGGTGAGTGTGGGCTGAGCTTCATTACTGTACCAGTGTGTGTCCTAAGTATGTGGTGGTGAGGTGAGTGTGGGCTGAGCTTCATTACTGTACCAGTGTGTGTCCTAAATACGTGGTGGTGGGGTGAGTGTGGGCTGAGCTTCATTACTGTACCAGTGTGTGTCCTAAGTATGTGGTGGTGGGGTGAGTGTGGGCTGAGCTTCATTACTGTACCAGTGTGTGTCCTAAGTATGTGGTGTTGGGGTGAGTGTGGGCTGAGCTTCATTACTGTACCAGTGTGTGTCCTAAGTATGTGGTGTTGGGGTGAGTGTGGGCTGAGCTTCATTACTGTACCAGTGTGTGTCCTACGTAGGTGGTGGTCAGGTGAGTTGTGAGGTGAGTGTGGGCTGAGCTTCATTACTGTACCAGTGTGTGTCCTAAGTATGTGGTGGTGAGGTGAGTGTGGGCTGAGCTTCATTACTGTACCAGTGTGTGTCTTACGTAGGGGGTGGTGAGGTGAGTGTGGGCTGAGCTTCATTACTGTACCAGTGTGTGTCCTATGCAGGTGGTGGTGAGGTGAGTGTGGGCTGAGCTTCATTACTGTACCAGTGTGTGTCCTATGTAGGGGGTGGTGAGGTGAGTGTGGGCTGAGCTTCATTGCTGTACCAGTGTGTGTGCTATGTAGGTGGTGGTGAGGTGAGTGTGGGCTGAGCTTCATTACTGTACCAGTGTGTGTCCTAAGTATGTGGTGGTGAGGTGAGTGTGGGCTGAGCTTCATTACTGTACCAGTGTGTGTCCTATGTAAGTGGTGAGGTGAGTTGTGAGGTGAGTGTGGGCTGAGCTTCATTACTGTACCAGTGTGTGTCCTATATAGGTGTTGGTGAGGTGAGTGTGGGCTGAGCTTCATTACTGTACCAGTGTGTGTCCTAAGTATGTGGTGGTGAGGTGAGTGTGGGCTGAGCTTCATTACTGTACCAGTGTGTGTCCTAAGTATGTGGTGTTGGGGTGAGTGTGGGCTGAGCTTCATTACTGTACCAGTGTGTGTCCTACGCAGGTGGTGGTCAGGTGAGTTGTGAGGTGAGTGTGGGCTGAGCTTCATTACTATACCAGTGTGTGTCCTACGTAGGTGGTGGTGGGGTGAGTGTGGGCTGAGCTTCATTACTGTACCAGTGTGTGTCCTATGTAGGTGGTGGTGAGGTGAGTGTGGGCTGAGCTTCATTACTGTACCAGTGTGTGTCCTATATGGGTGGTGGTGGGGTGAGCGTGGGCTGAGCTTCATTACCGTACCAGTGTGTGTCCTAAATATGTGGTGGTGGGGTGAGTGTGGGCCGAGCGTCATTACTGTACCCGTGTGTGTCCGATGTAGGTGGTGGTGGGGTGAGTGTGGGCTGAGCTTCATTACTGTACCCGTGTGTGTCCTATGTAGCTGGTGGTGGGGTGAGTGTGGGCCGAGCGTCATTACTGTACCAGTGTGTGTCCTAAGTATGTGGTGGTGAGGTGAGTGTGGGCTGAGCTTCATTACTGTACCAGTGTGTGTCCTATATAGGTGGTGGTGAGGTGAGTGTGGGCTGAGCTTCATTACTGTACCAGTGTGTGTCCTATATGGGTGGTGGTGAGGTGAGCGTGGGCTGAGCTTCATTACTGTACCAGTGTGTGTCCTAAATATGTGGTGGTGGGGTGAGTGTGGGCCGAGCGTCATTACTGTACCCGTGTGTGTCCTATGTAGGTGGTGGTGGGGTGAGTGTGGGCTGAGCTTCATTACTGTACCCGTGTGTGTCCTATGTAGGTGGTGGTGGGGTGAGTGTGGGCCGAGCGTCATTACTGTACCAGTGTGTGTCCTAAGTATGTGTTGGTGAGGTGAGTGTGGGCTGAGCTTCATTACTGTACCAGTGCGTGTCCTATGTAGGTGGTGGTGGGGTGAGTGTGGGCTGAGCTTCATTACTGTACCAGTGTGTGTCCTATGCAGGTGGTGGTGAGGTGAGTGTGGGCTGAGCTTCATTACTGTACCAGTGTGTGTCCTAAGTATGTGGTGTTGGGGTGAGTGTGGGCTGAGCTTCATTACTGTACCAGTGTGTGTCTTACGTAGGTGGTGGTCAGGTGAGTTGTGAGGTGAGTGTGGGCTGAGCTTCATTACTGTACCAGTGTGTGTCCTATGTAGGGGGTGGTGAGGTGAGCGTGGGCTGAGCTTCATTACTGTACCAGTGTGTGTCCTAAGTATGTGGTGGTGGGGTGAGTGTGGGCTGAGCTTCATTACTGTACCAGTGTGTGTCCAACGTAGGTGGTGGACAGGTGAGTTGTGAGGTGAGTGTGGGCTGAGCTTCATTACTGTACCAGTGTGTGTCCTATGTAGGGGGTGGTGAGGTGAGCGTGGGCTGAGCTTCATTACTGTACCAGTGTGTGTCCTAAGTATGTGGTGGTGAGGTGAGTGTGGGCTGAGCTTCATTACTGTACCAGTGTGTGTCCTAAATACGTGGTGGTGGGGTGAGTGTGGGCTGAGCTTCATTACTGTACCAGTGTGTGTCCTAAGTATGTGGTGGTGGGGTGAGTGTGGGCTGAGCTTCATTACTGTACCAGTGTGTGTCCTAAGTATGTGATGTTGGGGTGAGTGTGGGCTGAGCTTCATTACTGTACCAGTGTGTGTCCTAAGTATGTGATGTTGGGGTGAGTGTGGGCTGAGCTTCATTACTGTACCAGTGTGTGTCCTACGTAGGTGGTGGTCAGGTGAGTGTGGGCTGAGCTTCATTACTGTACCAGTGTGTGTCTTACGTAGGGGGTGGTGAGGTGAGTGTGGGCTGAGCTTCATTACTGTACCAGTGTGTGTCCTATGCAGGTGGTGGTGAGGTGAGTGTGGGCTGAGCTTCATTGCTGTACCAGTGTGTGTGCTATGTAGGGGGTGGTGAGGTGAGTGTGGGCTGAGCTTCATTACTGTACCAGTGTGTGTCCAACGTAGGTGGTGGACAGGTGAGTTGTGAGGTGAGTGTGGGCTGAGCTTCATTACTGTACCAGTGTGTGTCCTATATAGGTGTTGGTGAGGTGAGTGTGGGCTGAGCTTCATTACTGTACCAGTGTGTGTCCTAAGTATGTGGTGGTGAGGTGAGTGTGGGCTGAGCTTCATTACTGTACCAGTGTGTGTCCTAAGTATGTGTTGGGGTGAGTGTGGGCTGAGCTTCATTACTGTATCAGTGTGTGTCCTACGCAGGTGGTGGTGAGGTGAGTGTGGGCTGAGCTTCATTACTGTACCAGTGTGTGTCCAACGTAGGTGGTGGACAGGTGAGTTGTGAGGTGAGTGTGGGCTGAGCTTCATTACTGTACCAGTGTGTGTCCTATATAGGTGTTGGTGAGGTGAGTGTGGGCTGAGCTTCATTACTGTACCAGTGTGTGTCCTAAGTATGTGGTGGTGAGGTGAGTGTGGGCTGAGCTTCATTACTGTACCAGTGTGTGTCCTAAGTATGTGGTGTTGGGGTGAGTGTGGGCTGAGCTTCATTACTGTACCAGTGTGTGTCCTATGTATGTGGTGGTGAGGTGAGTGTGGGCTGAGCTTCATTACTGTACCAGTGTGTGTCCTATGTAGGTGGTGGTGGGGTGAGTGTGGGCTGAGCTTCATTACTGTACCAGTGTGTGTCCTATGCAGGTGGTGATGAGGTGAGTGTGGGCTGAGCTTCATTACTGTACCAGTGTGTGTCCTATGTAGGTGGTGGTGAGGTGAATGTGGGCTGAGCTTCATTACTGTACCAGTGTGTGTCCTAAGTATGTGGTGGTGAGGTGAGTGTGGGCTGAGCTTCATTACTGTACCAGTGTGTGTCCTATGTAGGTGGTGAGGTGAGTTGTGAGGTGAGTGTGGGTTGAGCTTCATTACTGTACCAGTGTGTGTCCTATGTAGGTGGTGAGGTGAGTTGTGAGGTGAGTGTGGGCTGAGCTTCATTACTGTACCAGTGTGTGTCCTATGTAGGGGGTGGTGAGGTGAGCGTGGGCTGAGCTTCATTACTGTACCAGTGTGTGTCCTAAGTATGTGGTGGTGGGGTGAGTGTGGGCTGAGCTTCATTACTGTACCAGTGTGTGTCCAACGTAGGTGATGGACAGGTGAGTTGTGAGGTGAGTGTGGGCTGAGCTTCATTACTGTACCAGTGTGTGTCCTATATAGGTGGTGGTGAGGTGAGTGTGGGCTGAGCTTCATTACTGTACCAGTGTGTGTCCTAAATATGTGGTGGTGGGGTGAGTGTGGGCTGAGCTTCGTTACTGTACCAGTGTGTGTCCTAAGTATGTGGTGGTGGGGTGAGTGTGGGCTGAGCTTCATTACTGTACCAGTGTGTGTCCTATGTAGGCGGCGGTTGGGTGAGTGTGGGCCAAGCGTCATTACTGTACCCGTGTGTGTCCTATGTAGGTGGTCATGGGGTGAGTGTGGGCCAAGCGTCATTACTGTACCAGTGTGTGTCCTAAGTATGTGGTGTTGGGGTGAGTGTGGGCTGAGCTTCATTACTGCACCAGTGTGTGTCCTACGTAGGTGGTGGTCAGGTGAGTTGTGAGGTGAGTGTGGGCTGAGCTTCATTACTGTACCAGTGTGTGTCATATGTAGGGGGTGGTGGGGTGAGTGTGGGCTGAGCTTCATTACTGTACCAGTGTGTGTCCAACGTAGGTGATGGACAGGTGAGTTGTGAGGTGAGCGTGGGCTGAGCTTCATTACTGTACCAGTGTGTGTCCTAAGTATGTGGTGATGGGGTGAGTGTGGGCCGAGCGTCATTACTGTACCAGTGTGTGTCCTAAGTATGTGGTGGTGAGGTGAGTGTGGGCTGAGCTTCATTACTGTACCAGTGTGTGTCCTATATAGGTGGTGGTGAGGTGAGTGTGGGCTGAGCTTCATTACTGTACCAGTGTGTGTGTCCTACGTATGTGGTGGTGGGGTGAGTGTGGGCTGAGCTTCAATACTGTACCAGTGTGTGTGTCCTACGTATGTGGTGGTGGGGTGAGTGTGGGCTGAGCTTCAATACTGTACCAGTGTGTGTCCTAAGTATGTGGTGGTGAGGTGAGTGTGGGCTGAGCATCATTACTGTACCAGTGTGTGTCCTACGTAGGTGGTGGTGAGGTGAGTTGTGAGGTGAGTGTGGGCTGAGCTTCATTCCACATGAATGAGAGTCAGCAGGGCTGTTGTGTCAGAAACACACATAAAACCTCCTGGAACTTTAGTTGTACTTATTGATGTAGTACTATGTGTTGTACTCATTGATGTAGTACTATGTGTTGCACTTCTTGATGTAGTACTATGTGTCGTACTTATTGATGTAGTACTATGTGTCGTACTTATTGATGTAGTACTATGTGTCGTACTTATTGATGTAGTACTATGTGATGCACTTATTGATGTTATACTATGTGTTGCACTTATTCATGTAGTACTATGTGTTGTACTTATTCATGTAGTAGTATGTGTTGCACTTACTGATGTAGTACTATGTGTTGCACTTATTGATGTAGTACTATGTGTTGTACTTATTGATGTAATACTATGTGTTGCACTTATTCATGTAGTACTATGTGTTGTACTTATTGATGTAGTACTATGTGTTGTACTTATTGATGTAGTACTATGTGTCGCACTTATTGATGTAGTACTATGGGTCGTACTTATTGATGTAGTACTATGTGATGCACTTATTGATGTAGTACTATGTGTTGTGCTTATTGATGTAGTACTATGTGTTGAAATTATTGATGTAGTACTATGTGTTGAAATTATTGATGTAGTACTATGTGTTGTACTCATTGATGTAGTACTATGTGTTGCACTTATTGATGTAGTACTATGTGTTGAAATTATTGATGTAGTACTATGTGTTGTACTCATTGATGTAGTACTATGTGTTGCACTTATTGATGTAGTACTATGTGTCGTACTTATTGATGTAGTACTATGTGTTGCACTTATTGATGTAGTACTATGTGTTGCACTTATTGATGTAGTACTATGTGTCGTACTTATTGATGTAGTACTATGTGTTGTACTCATTGATGTAGTACTATGTGTTGCACTTATTGATGTAGTACTATGTGTTGCACTTATTCATGTAGTACTATGTGTTGTACTTATTCATGTAGTAGTATGTGTTGCACTTACTGATGTAGTACTATGTGTTGCACTTATTGATGTAGTACTATGTGTTGTACTTATTGATGTAGTACTATGTGTTGCACTTATTCATGTAGTACTATGTGTTGTACTTATTGATGTAGTACTATGTGTCGCACTTAGTGATGTAGTACTATGTGTCGTACTTATTGATGTAGTACTATGTGTCGCACTTATTGATGTAGTACTATGTGTCGTACTTATTGATGTAGTACTATGTGTCGCACTTATTGATGTAGTACTATGTGTCGTACTTATTGATGTAGTACTATGTGATGCACTTATTGATGTAGTACTATGTGTTGTACTTATTGATGTAGTACTATGTGTTGAAATTATTGATGTAGTACTATGTGTTGAAATTATTGATGTAGTACTATGTGTTGTACTCATTGATGTAGTACTATGTGTTGCACTTATTGATGTAGTACTATGTGTTGCACTTATTGATGTAGTACTATGTGTTGTACTTATTCATGTAGTACTATGTGTCGTACTTATTGATGTAGTACTATGTGTTGTACTCATTGATGTAGTACTATGTGTTGTACTTATTGATGTAGTACTATGTGTTGAAATTATTGATGTAGTATTATGTGTTGTACTTATTGATGTTGTGTAAAACGTGAATAAAAACAGAATGCTATGATTAGCAAATCCTTTCCCACCTCTATCCAGCTGAATCCACTACACAGACCAGATATTTAATCTTCTACCTGATAAACTTTATTGTTTGTTGTAAATATTCCCTCATGTGAATGTGATGCTGCAACACGTCCCAAAGAAGCTGGGACAGGGGCGTGTTCACCACTGTGTTACACCACCTTTCCTTTTAACAACGCACAATAAGCGTTTGGGAACCGAGGACACTAATTGACCTTTCGCAAAGTCCCGCCCCCCTTAGTTACTGTTGCTATGCCCGTCAAGCATTTCAGAACTATCCAGGAAGTAGCCGGAAAACACCAAAACCTGAAGGAAGACATCAGCGCATTGTGTGGGTGAAAGTAGCGGTAATAACACGTTAGCTGTATTAGCTATCAATAATAGCTAGCAGCTAGCTTAGCTCGGAGCAGGCAGGTATTGGTGGTGATTCTGGATGGATGAAGCTGGCCATGGGTGGGGGTCTGCTAGCTGGCCATGGGTGGGGGTCTGCTAGCTGGCCATGGGTGGGGGTCTGCTATACTGCCAAATCTGTTGCCCACATTGCGCTTCTTGCGTTCTGGGTTTGGGGAAGGGAAAGAAAATTAGACCCCTCCAAACTTTTCACATATCTAGGATCCGATCTGCAGATCCCATAGGCCCACCGTTTCAGCATTTTGTTGTGTGTTTGAAAGCTTGACGGACCTCCCTCACATAGGAACCGTTGCTAAGGTAGGATTGGACCAGCACCGTTCTGGGGCGGTACTTTGCGAAAGGTCAATTGTTGAAGCTTTGTAGGTGGACTTCTTTCCCATTCTTGCTTGATGTACGGCTTCAGTTGCTCAACAGTCCGGGGTCTCCGTTGTCGTATTGTGTGCTTCATAATGCGCCACACATGTTCAATGGGAGACAGGTCTGGACTGCAGGCAGGCCAGTCCAGTACCCGCACTCTTTTACTACGAAGCCCCGCTGGTGGAACACCTGCAGAATGTGGCTTGGCATTGTCTTGCTGAAATAAGCAGGGACGTCCCTGAAAAAGACGTCGCTTGGATGGCAGCATATGTTGCTCCAAAACCTGTATGGACCTTCAGCATTAATGGTGCCTTCACAGATGTGCAAGTTACCCATGATGCCATGGGGCACTAACACCCCCCCCCCCCATACCATCACAGCTGCTGGCTTTTGGACTCTGGGCTGATAACAATCTGGACGGTCCTCTTTAGCCCGGAGGACACGACGTCCATGATTTCCAGAAACAATGTGAAATGTGGACTCGTCAGACCACAGCACACTTGTCCACTTTGCATCAGTCCATCTCAGATGAGCTCGGGCCAGAGAAGCCGGTGGTGTTTCTGGGTGGTGTTGATATCTGGCTTTGGCTTTGCATGGTAGTTTTAACTTGCACTTGTAGATGTGGTGACCAACTGTGTTAACTGACGATGGTTTTCCCAAGTGTTCCTGAGCCCACGTGGTCATATCCTTTACACAATGATGTGGGTTTTTAATGCAGTGCTGCCTGAGGGGTCGAAGGTCACGGGCATCCAATGTTGGTTTTGGGCCTTGCCGCTTACATGCAGAGATTTCTCCGGATTCTCTGAATCTTGTGATGATATTATGGACTGGAGATGATGAAATCCCTAAATTCCTTGCAGTTGTACGTTGAGAAACGCTGTTCTTAAACTGTTGGACTATTTGCTCACACAGTTGTTCACAAAGTGCTGAACCTCGCCCCATCCTTGCTTGTGAACAACTGAGCCTTTCAGGGATGCTCCTTTTATACCCAATCAGGACCCTCCCCTGTTTCCAGTTAACCTGTTCACCTGTGGAATGTTCCACACAGGTGTTTTCTGAGCATTCCTCAACTTTCCCGGTCTTTTGTTGCCCCCGTCCCAACTTCTTTGGAACGTGTTGCAGGCATCACATTCACAGTGAGGGAATATTTGCAAAAAACAATAAAGTTTATCAGTTTGAACATTAAATATCTTGTCTTTGTAGTGGATTCAACTGAATATAGGTGGGAAAGGATTTGCAAATCATTGTATTGTGTTTTTATTCACGTTTTACACAACGTCCCAACTTCACTGGACTTGGGGTTTGTATATATAAACTATATAAAATACTATATATAAACTTTATAAAATACTATATGTGAACTTTATAAAATACTATATATCAACTTCATAAAATACTATATATCAACTTTATAAAATACTATACATAAACTATATAAAATACCATATATATATATATATATATATATATATATATAAAACGTTTTTAAAATACTAGATATGCATGTAAAATCTTCAGGATTGTAGCTTTAAAGTATGCCGTCCATACCTCTACAGGTCATAGAGGTCATGTCCAGCTGGTATCCATGGTAACAGTCACAGGTGTAACCCTCGGAAACGCGGATACACCTGCCATTCTCACAGCCGTGCAGTATCCCACAATCCTCTGCTGCGTTCAGCCCTGCGAACGAATCATAACGCCCTGAAAAAGAGAGGAAGACAAGTCAGCGTTATGCCTATAGTCTGTCATCACAAATGACACATGACTGAGAGACACACTCACATTATCAACCTGTCTCAGGCAGGCAGACAGGTAAGAGGGAAAGACAGAGAAACAAAATGATAGACAGACACTAAAGACAGACAGGCAGACAGGCAGGCAGACAGACAGACAGACAGACAGACAGGCAGGCAGGCAGGCAGGCAGACAGGCAGACAGACAGACAGACAGGCAGACAGACAGACAGACAGACAGACAGACAGGCAGGCAGACAGGCAGGCAGGCAGGCAGGCAGGCAGGCAGGCAGGCAGGCAGGCAGGCAGGCAGGCAGGCAGACAGACAGACAGACAGACAGACAGACAGACAGACAGACAGACAGACAGACAGATAAGGTCTGTGATACTGAATTGAAATGAAATCACATTCAGTTGAGATTTGACGATGGTGGGAATCGTTGGCGACTGTACAGTTTAGGTTCGGAGAGCAGTTGTCAACGGTTACGGCGACACACTGCCATGCTGGAGTGTGTGACGATAAAAGGAGAACTTAAATCACTCTCACCTCTTCCTCTCCCTCACCTGGTCACAATAACTCCTGCCCTACTGAGGGCTTTGGCCTTGGTAATGTTCTCACTTCAGTACTGGATCTGTTCAGTATTGCATCTGTTCAGTATTGGATCTGTTCAGTATTGCATCTGTTCAGTATTTCATCTTTTCAGTATTTGATCTATTCTTCTACTGTGTCCTCTACTGTGTCCCGTACTGTGCTGCGAATTGGTTGTGAGAAGGGCAACGTAAAGTTTATTATCAGTTCATCATCTCTATCACGGAGTTGATGTGTCACGCAACACAGTTGTCAGGCATTGTCTGTGCTGTCGCTGATGACGCCGGATGTTGAAATCGCACCAACAATGCTGATCAACACTGATCAATACTGACCAATACTGACAATACTGACCAATACTGACAATACTCAACAATACCAATGAATACTGAAGAATGCTGAAAGACACTGATAAGTATTGAACAATACTGACCAATACTGACCAATACTGATCAATACTGACCAATACTGATCAATACTGAGCAACACTGAACAATACTGAGCAATACTGAATAATACTGAGCAATACTGAATAATACTGAACAATACTGACCAATACTGAGCAACATTGAACAATACTGAGCAATACTGAATAATACTGAGCAATATTGAACAATACTGACCAATACTGACCAATACTGATAAGCCAAAACTTTCCTGATGTTTGGCATGAGCCTCTCGTACATTGATTTTCTGAGGTCCAGACACACTAAACATGCTGAATCTATTCACATGAGTCTCACCTGAAGACTGCCCATTAAAAATAACAGGTCACATGGTTGCAATGTTGACGTTTGTTGCAAGTCATAGCCCTGTCTCTCTCCTCCAGGAAGTGGGGGATAGACGCTGTGCTCATGTGCTAAGTCTGTAACCATATTCGGCTATGGAGGCGCCTCCCCCAAAAAAATAACCTTTAAAAAAAAAAGTAAAACATCAGTGTGTGGCTGCAGCCACGACATTTCAATACTGGATCACAGATCAGAAGAACCTCTTTTTCTAAAATGTCATAAAGTTAAAGGTTTGAATGGGTTTTGGAGAAATGAACGGTCATGAAGCAATGCACCAGCAGTGCTTCAGGAACAACTAAACCCAGGACAACATCTCCAGGCTAATGGCCTGCTGGAGCTAGGTGTTCATCCTGCTATGCTTACATCACAGAGCACCAGCGGTGCTTCAGGAACAACTAAACCCAGGACAACATCTCCAGGCTAATGGCCTGCTGGAGCTAGCTGTTCATCCTGCTATGCTTACATCACAGAGCACCAGCGGTGCTTCAGGAACAACTAAACCCAGGACAACATCTCCAGGCTAATGGCCTGCTGGAGCTAGGTGTTCATCCTGCTATGCTTACATCACAGAGCACCAGCGGTGCTTCAGGAACAACTAAACCCAGGACAACATCTCCAGGCTAATGGCCTGCTGGAGCTAGGTGTTCATCCTGCTATGCTTACATCACAGAGCACCAGCGGTGCTTCAGGAACAACTAAACCCAGGACAACATCTCCAGGCTAATGGCCTGCTGGAGCTAGCTGTTCATCCTGCTATGCTTACATCACAGAGCACCAGCGGTGCTTCAGGAACAAATAAACCCTGGACAACAATTCCAGGCTAATGGCCTGCTGCAGCTAGGTGTTCATCCTGGTATGCTTACATCACAGAGCATCAGCGGTGCTTCAGGAACAACTAAACCCTGGACAACAATTCCAGGCTAACGGCCTGCTGGAGCTAGCTGTTCATCCTGCTATGCTTACATCACAGAGCACAAGCACCAGTCTGCCATGTTTTTAACCTCTACATGGTCTTAACCTGAACATATCAGCAAACTCACTAACACGGTCAAGGGTGCTGTTTCTCTTTAAACATAATTCAACAGAAGTCACCTCAAACATCTGATTCAACACAGAATTAATCTCAGATGGGCTGTATCTGTTGCGTGCTTTTTTGTCCTGTTAAGCTAACTGAGTAAAAAAGTCTTTTCATTTCACGTCTATAAAATGAAAAGGCTATTTGCATTTCTGTCAGAAAAAGTGACTTCTTCTAAATGTTATCCCATCAACAGGGTGACATTTGTCACCCCACAGACTTGATTCAGCATCTGTGGACATTAAAACGTGCTAGCGTTAAACATGGCGGCTCTCCTCCGATTACCATTTGAAACGATGCAGCCAAACTTTCATCATTGACGAGTGACTCACTCTCATAGACCCTCTGCGGTGGTCCTTCTCTCCTGTCAGTGAAAGGAGGGAAGGGAGGTACCGCCCTCCATGGTTCCTCCTCTTCCTCCTCCTCTTCCTCCTCCTGGGTGTAGGGTCCAGCCCCGGGGAGTGGGGCCAGGCTGAGAGGGAGGCCCTCAGGCCGGGAGGGCGGTGGAGGGCGGACCCCAAAGGCCCTCTCAGAGCGGGGGTCTGCGGGGAGACGAAAGGAGGGGGGTCTGGGAGGTGTGCTGTCAGGGGGGGCATAGTCCCCCTCATCATAGTAACCATCCACACTGAGAGAGAGAGAGAGAGAGAGAGAGAGAGAGAGAGAGAGAGAGAGAGAGAGATGATCCATCTTCCACAGAAATGACATTACACCAGCTGGTATGTATGTGTGTGTGTGATGTGTGTGTTCTGTTGTGTTTGTGTGGGTTAGTCTGTATATGTATGTATGTGTGCACACATGTGGCTGTTTGTGCGTAGCAGATTTGTACCCATATCCTGGCCTCCTGTATGTTCCTGGAGTCCTCCCTCTGAATCCTGGTCTGCTGCCCGCTGATGGTGTGTAGTCATCATAATCGCTGCCACCGTAGTCTCTGCCCGGAGCTACAGCTACAGGGAAGGAGTCTGAACCATAGGGGGCGCCGAAGGGAGGACCTGAATTAGAGAGTAGAGTGGAGTAGGATGAATTTCTATGAATCACATATTCTATATGCACTGGATTAAACCTGATCATTCATACCGGTGATAGTGGATCCAGTTTAGAGTCATAGAGGACTGGATTACATCTGGATCCAGTTTAGAGTCATAGAGGACTGGATTAAATCTGATCATTCATACTGGTGACTCTGGATCCAGTTTAGAGTCATAGAGGACTGGATTAAATCTGGATCCAGTTTAGAGTCATAGAGGACTGGATTACATGTGGATTCAGTTTAGAGTCATAGAGGACTGGATTAAATCTGGATCCAGTTTAGAGTCATAGAGGACTGGATTACATCTGGATCCAGTATAGAGTCATAGAGGACTGGATTAAATCTGGATCCAGTTTAGAGTCATCGAAGACTGGATTAAATCTGATCATTCATACTGGTGACTCTGGATCCAGTTTAGAGTCATAGAGGACTGGATTAAATCTGGATCCAGTTTAGAGTCATAGAGGACTGGATTAAATCTGGATCCAGTTTAGAGTCATCGAAGACTGGATTAAATCTGATCATTCATACTAGTGACTCTGGATCCAGTTTAGAGTCATAGAGGACTGGATTAAATCTGGATCCAGTTTAGAGTCATAGAGGACTGGATTACATCTGGATCCAGTTTAGAGTCATAGAGGACTGGATTAAATCTGATCATTCATACTGGTGACTCTGGATCCAGTTTAGAGTCATAGAGGACTGGATTATATCTGGATCCAGTTTAGAGTCATAGAGGACTGGGTTACATCTGGATCCAGTTTAGCATCATAGAGGACTGCAGTCTATTCCAGGATGCATTGGGAAAGAAACAATTCTACCCATCTTCACCATAAAAACCGTGTTTATAAATTCCTCGGCAGGCCATGTGGTGTGTCCTGTGTAGCTGACGTGTGTTTGGCGTGAGAGGAAACCAGGGGAACCCGGGGAGAACAGAAGAACTGGAGCCAAACTCAAAACCCTTACACACAGATAAACACCGAAACTACAGCAAACCTGCTCCTCCTCTTCCTCTGCTGTCTGGACTCAGAGCCGGACCCGCTTCTGGTCTGTACGGGTCAGGAAAGGGTGGCGGCAGAACAGAGCTGCACAGATTAGCGTAGTCCTCTGATGGAGAGAGAGAGAGAGAGAGAGAGAGAGAGAGAGAGAGAGAGAGAGAACATGTTCAGGTTTCTCTATAAAAACAGAAAAGTGCTCTGGACTCTAGAACCAAGAAGCAGGAAAAAACAAGAATTAAACAGAACACTACAGAAAACCAAAGACGGGGGCGGTGTAGCTGCCCCAGTACCTATTCTGTTTCTGTCAACAAACGTGTCCAGATGAACTGTGGTCCTCGTGTCTGTGGTACTTGCAGAAGGCGACATCGGTGGTGCAGCGAGGTCCGTTTGCCACCCTCGGCGCTACAGACACAGTGTCGTCTGCCTGGACATTCCAGAGAAGCTTGTTCTAAGCTGACACTATGAGTAACATCACTGGTCGTCGGGGGGGCTTAATAGATCCCCTGGCACTTATCACAAAGAGTAGGGGGTCCCCGGTGTCCTGGTGAGATTTCCAACCTGGCTCTCTCCATCTGGCCACCTCATTACCCCCCATGTAACTGGCTCAATGACTCCTCCCTCTCCACCTCAAGCTGATGTGTGGTGAGCGTTCTGCTGCAACATGGCTGTCGTGCACCACCCAGGTGGTGCTCCACATGGGTGGCGGTTGAAGTGAGTTACCCCCTTCCCTGTGAAGCGCTGGCTGTCTGGAAAAGCTCTGTATGAATGAAATGATTATTATTATCATATGTAAATATGGGCGTGGCCATTAATGAGAGTTACAGTGATCATGTGTACTATTCACAGAGGCTTGGAGAATGTTTGCGATCCCAGCATTGTAAGATGGTGATACATGTACTCTTAGCCCCCACCCCCCGCCCCCGCCCCCCGGTCAGGGATGGTTGTTCCCTCTTCACATAGATCATAGATGGCCTCTTTGACTTCCTCTTCAAACCAGCGTTCCCTGGGCCCTAAGAGTACATCTCTCATCACCATCTTACAATGCGGTGATCGCCCCTGGTCCCTATGGCTGGGTGGATCCTGGGAGCCAGATGCTGTAGTTGCAGGAGGATCCCAGGCCTGTTGGGGGAGCTGTGGGCCTGGGGGGTATTGGCTCCCGCTTTCAAGCCACGCCAGCGGATGCTCAGGAAGGATCTGTGGTTTCGGGGAGCACCTGTAGCGGGCTTACGGGTGCACGTACGGGATGCATTCGTGGGTTTGGGGCTTGGGTTGGGGGTTGGGGAGTGCATGTCGCTGGGTCAGGTTGGGTCTGCTCACCTTGGGGGAGGGGGCAGCAGTCACATGTCTGCCTGCGTGCCATTGGGGGGTGTCAAGCCAGATGGCACACCCCATCAACAATCTGGTCGTGGTCGCCAGGCCGGCACTTGAGCCCAGCCGGGCGTGCCCTGGGGGGGCTACCCGGGTGTGGTCCTGGACTTTCCAGGTGTGGTCTCCTCGCTGTTCTCGGCATGTGGGGTGCTTCTCCCTGGGGGGCCAGGTGGCAGGTGGGGGGACATTGGCCGACGCCTCAACAGGGGGCGCTTCTTTTGCTAATGGGACTGGAATGGAGCTTCCAGGATTCCAGAACCAGCTTTGAAACCCACATTTCTTAATCATTAACACCCGGTTCTTGATATTCTGGAACCGGTTCTCAAACCAACCCTACTATGTAGTCTCTGACCTCTGCCTCCCCGTCTCACCTGAGTCGCTGGCGGGGCAGAGAGCACACTGCAGCCCCCAGCCCTCCCCGTAGAGACAGCAGCAGTCTATGTAGGTGACCTGAAAACCCATCAGAGGACTTTGACACACCAGGTCTGCTGTGACGTGCTGCCAGCAGAAAGACACGTTCTCATCTGAGAGACAGACAGACAGACAGACAGACAGACAGACAGACAGACGAAGAGAGAGATAGAGGGGTTGAAGAAAAGACTGAAAACTGTTTACCTGTGTGTCCACATGTGTGTGGCAAGGCTATCATAGTTAACTAAAACTAAACCAACAACTAAAACTAAACCAACAACTAAAACTAAACCAACAACTAAAACTAAACCAACAACTAAAACTAAACCAACAACTAAAACTAAACCAACAACTAAAACTAAACCAACAACTAAAACTAAACCAACAACTAAAACTAAACCAACAACTAAAACTAAACCAACAACTAAAACTAAACCAACAACTAAAACTAAACCAACAACTAAAACTAAACCAACAACTAAAACTAAACCAACAACTAAAACTAAACCAACAACTAAAACTAAACCAACAACTAAAACTAAACCAACAACTAAAACTAAACCAACAACTAAAACTAAAACATTTTAGTTGACAAATGGAAATAAAAACGGAACTTTAGAGGTCACACAAGGTTCAATCAGTTCATGTGGACACAACGGCTATTGACACACCTCTGCAGTCCCACCTGCCTGCAGGTGTCCCACCCTTATAAACAATACAGTGTCCTCACCTGACTGCAGGTGTCCCACCCTTATAAACAATACAGTGTCCTCATCTGACTGCAGGTGTCCCCACCCTTATAAACAATACAGTGTCCTCACCTGACTGCAGGTGTCCCACCCTTATAAACAATACAGTGTCCTCATCTGACTGCAGGTGTCCCACCCTTATAAACAATACAGTGTCCTCACCTGACTGCAGGTGTCCCCACCCTTATAAACAATACAGTGTCCTCACCTGACTGCAGGTGTCCCCACCCTTATAAACAATACAGTGTCCTCACCTGACTGCAGGTGTCCCACCCTTATAAACAATACAGTGTCCTCACCTGACTGCAGGTGTCCCACCCTTATAAACAATACAGTGTCCTCATCTGACTGCAGGTGTCCCCACCCTTATAAACAATACAGTGTCCTCACCTGACTGCAGGTGTCCCACCCTTATAAACAATACAGTGTCCTCACCTGACTGCAGGTGTCCCACCCTTATAAACAATACAGTGTCCTCACCTGACTGCAGGTGTCCCACCCTTATAAACAATACAGTGTCCTCATCTGACTGCAGGTGTCCCCACCCTTATAAACAATACAGTGTCCTCACCTGACTGCAGGTGTCCCCACCCTTATAAACAATACAGTGTCCTCACCTGACTGCAGGTGTCCCACCCTTATAAACAATACAGTGTCCTCATCTGACTGCAGGTGTCCCACCCTTATAAACAATACAGTGTCCTCATCTGACTGCAGGTGTCCCACCCTTATAAACAATACAGTGTCCTCACCTGACTGCAGGTGTCCCCACCCTTATAAACAATACAGTGTCCTCACCTGACTGTGGGTGTCCCACCCTTATAAACAATACAGTGTCCTCATCTGACTGCAGGTGTCCCCACCCTTATAAACAATACAGTGTCCTCACCTGACTGCAGGTGTCCCACCCTTATAAACAATACAGTGTCCTCATCTGACTGCAGGTGTCCCACCCTTATAAACAATACAGTGTCCTCATCTGACTGCAGGTGTCCCACCCTTATAAACAATACAGTGTCCTCATCTGACTGCAGGTGTCCCCACCCTTATAAACAATACAGTGTCCTCACCTGACTGCAGGTGTCCCACCCTTATAAACAATACAGTGTCCTCACCTGACTGCAGGTGTCCCACCCTTATAAACAATACAGTGTCCTCACCTGACTGCAGGTGTCCCACCCTTATAAACAATACAGTGTCCTCATCTGACTGCAGGTGTCCCCACCCTTATAAACAATACAGTGTCCTCACCTGACTGCAGGTGTCCCCACCCTTATAAACAATACAGTGTCCTCACCTGACTGCAGGTGTCCCACCCTTATAAACAATACAGTGTCCTCATCTGACTGCAGGTGTCCCACCCTTATAAACAATACAGTGTCCTCATCTGACTGCAGGTGTCCCACCCTTATAAACAATACAGTGTCCTCACCTGACTGCAGGTGTCCCCACCCTTATAAACAATACAGTGTCCTCACCTGACTGTGGGTGTCCCACCCTTATAAACAATACAGTGTCCTCATCTGACTGCAGGTGTCCCCACCCTTATAAACAATACAGTGTCCTCACCTGACTGCAGGTGTCCCACCCTTATAAACAATACAGTGTCCTCATCTGACTGCAGGTGTCCCACCCTTATAAACAATACAGTGTCCTCATCTGACTGCAGGTGTCCCACCCTTATAAACAATACAGTGTCCTCACCTGACTGCAGGTGTCCCCACCCTTATAAACAATACAGTGTCCTCACCTGACTGCAGGTGTCCCCACCCTTATAAACAATACAGTGTCCTCACCTGACTGCAGGTGTCCCCACCCTTATAAACAATACAGTGTCCTCACCTGACTGCAGGTGTCCCACCCTTATAAACAATACAGTGTCCTCACCTGACTGCAGGTGTCCCCACCCTTATAAACAATACAGTGTCCTCACCTGACTGCAGGTGTCCCACCCTTATAAACAATAGTGTCCTCACCTGACTGCAGGTGTCCTCACCCTTATAAACAATACAGTGTCCTCATCTGACTGCAGGTGTCCCTTATAAACAATACAGTGTCCTCATCTGACTGCAGGTGTCCCACCCTTATAAACAATACAGTGTCCTCACCTGACTGCAGGTGTCCCACCCTTATAAACAATACAGTGTCCCCATCTGACTGCAGGTGTCCCCACCCTTATAAACAATACAGTGTCCTCACCTGACTGCAGGTGTCCCCACCCTTATAAACAATACAGTGTCCTCACCTGACTGCAGGTGTCCCACCCTTATAAACAATAGTGTCCTCACCTGACTGCAGGTGTCCTCACCCTTATAAACAATAGTGTCCTCACCTGTACACATGAATGGTACACATGTGAATAGTACACATGACCATTGTATCTCTAATTAATGGTCACGCCCATATTTGCATATGAAACTGGCCATTGTTTGGGTCGTTATGCCACTGTATTGTTTATAAGGGTGGGGACACCTGCAGTCACTGTATTGTTTATAAAAACGTATAAAAAAACGTAATTACTAGTGAATTAGTAACGATCAAGATGTCACTTTAGTATGGGGAACATATTCTAAGTAACAACAACTTAATTTACAGTAATGTAACACTATGAACACTTGTAGTTGTGTGTGTTGTTATGTAAGAACAGAGCATATTCATTAAGTGTTAGTAAGGGAGAATAACTCTTCTTGTGGTACTACCACCTTATAAAAGCCATACTAAGCAAAGCATATTGAGGTGGTCCTACTAATAAGCAATACTTCTGAGGTTATAGAGGGAAAACTCATAGTTAATGGCTTACTGGTTGTATAATAAGGCCATGCAGAATAAGGCATTAATGAGTATGTAATAATGACCAATTAAGAGCCAATATGTTGCTAATTTGCATGCTAATAAGCACCTAATTAATGGTGACTACGTTCCCCATACTAAAGTGTTACCACCTGTTCTACTATAATACCGGTTCAACTGTAATAGCCATTCTACTATAATACCTGTTCAACTGTAATACCTGTTCTACTATAATACCTGTTCTATTGTAATAGCCATTCTACTGTAATAACTGTTCTACTGTAATAACTGTTCTACTGTAATACCTGTTCCATTGTAATACCCATTCTATTGTAATACCTGTTCTACTGTAATAGCCATTCTACTGTAATAACTGTTCTACTGTAATACCTGTTCTACTGTAATAACTGTTCTACTGTAATACTGGTTCTACTATAATACCTGTTCTACTGTAATAGCCATTCTACTGTAATAACTGTTCTACTGTAATACCTGTTCTACTGTAATAACTGTTCTACTGTAATACCTGTTCCATTGTAATACCTGTTCTACTATAATACCTGTTCCATTGTAATAGCTGTTCTACCATAATACCTGTTCCACTGTAATACATGTTCCACTGTAATACCCATTCTATTGTAATACCTGTTCCACTGTAATACCTGTTCCATTGTAATACCTGTTCTATTGTAATACCTGTTCCACTGTAATACCTGTTCCATTGTAATACCTGTTCTACTATAATACCAGTTCCATTGTAATACCTGTTCCACTGTAATACCTGTTCTATTGTAATACCTGTTCCACTGTAATACCTGTTCTATTGTAATACCTGTTCCATTGTAATACCTGTTCCATTGTAATACCTGTTCTACTATAATACCAGTTCCATTGTAATACCTGTTCCATTGTAATACCTGTTCCACTGTAATACCTGTTCTATTGTAATACCTGTTCTATTGTAATACCTGTTCCACTGTAATACCTGTTCTATTGTAATACCTGTTCTATTGTAATACCTGTTCTTCTGTAATATGTATCCTTAAGTCCTTAAACCTTGTTCCTGACATATACCTCCATATTATCATAAGAAAAACTGAAACTGATGAAAATTAAAGTAAAACTAAACATTTTTAACAATAAAAACTAATATGAAACGAGGAAACCCACTCTGGAAACTTAATGAAACTAAACTGAAAACAAAAATAACAAACCAAATTAAAATAAAAGCTAATGTAAAATGTAAGACTGTAGACTGTATAAGTGTGGTGCGGAGTTACCCAGGGTGAGGTCGGAGGAGTTCACACAGTTGCGCTGAGTGTCATCCAACACCAGGGGGGGCTGACAGCTGCAGTAGTATGACCCAACCGTGTTTACACACACTCCTCCTGGACAGCTCTCCTCCGCCTCACACTCGTCATGATCTGAGACACACACACACACACACACACACACACACACACACAGACAGAGCAATACATGTTTGTATGTGTCCAAAACTCAGCTGCCAGACTGTTAACAAATTCCAAGAGACATAAACTCATCATTCCCATTCTTGCAACACTTCACCTGCTACCTGCTAGGTGTAGGCTAGCTGCTAGGTGTAGGCTACCTGCTGGGTGTAGGCTACCTGCTAGGCGTAGGCTAGCTAGTGGGTGTAGGCTAGCTGCTAGGTGTCGGCTACCTGCTGGGTGTAGGCTAGCTACTGAGTGTAGGCTACCTGCTGGGTGTAGGCTAGCTGCTACGTGTAGGCTACCTGCTATGTGTAGACTACCTGCTGGGTGTAGGGTAGCTGCTTGATGTAGGCTACCTGCTGGGTGTAGGCTACCTGCTAGGCGTAGGCTAGCTAGTGGGTGTAGGCTACCTGCTATGTGTAGGCTACCTGCTGGGTGTAGGCTAGCTGCTTGATGTAGCCTACCTGCTGGGTGTAGGGTACCTGCTATGTGTAGGCTACCTGCTGGGTGTAGGCTAGCTGCTAGGTGTCGGCTACCTACTGGGTGTAGGCTAGCTACTGAGTGTAGGCTACCTGCTGGGTGTAGGCTAGCTGCTACGTGTAGACTACCTGCTGGGTGTAGGCTACCTGCTATGTGTAGGCTACCTGCTGGGTGAGGCTAGCTGCTTGATGTAGGCTACCTGCTGGGTGTAGGATTGATTTTAAACGTTTACTAATTACTTTTAAAGCCCGACATGGCCTCGCTCCTGTAATGTTCTTCATAAAGACACAGGATTTGGAACCTCTTGCTAGCTCGGCTATCTGCTTTATTCTACTCCCTCAGTTCCAGTTTTACACACTTTCTCTTCTTCTTACTTCCTGTCTTTACATATCATCTGTTATACTGCCACCAACAAGTCACACATATGTATTGTTAACATAAACACCTTTACAACTCCTACATATACCACTGATTTCTTCACCCCCCATGGGCCTGGTCGCTGCCTGGTCACTGACTGCACTCCACAGGCAGGTCCTTGTTAACGGTTCCCTCAGACAGCCTCATTACTAAAGGCCACCTGGTGTTTCTTGTTAGAACCCCACAGCTGTGGACCTCCCTACCTGAGGAAATTAGGCTAGCAACCTCACTCCCTTCTTTTAACCTGAGTCACTCCTTTTTAACTTTTACAACAAGGTGTTCTTATAGTACATCTTTCTTATAGTCCATCTTTCTCATAGTCAATCTTTCTTATAGTCCATCTTTCTTACAGTACATCTCTCTCACATTACATCTTTCTTAGTCCATCTTTCTTATAGTCAGTCTTTCTTATAGTCCATCTTTCTTACAGTACATCTCTCTCACATTACATCTTTCTTAGTCCATCTTTCTTATAGACAGTCTTTCTTATAGTCCATTTTTCTTATAGTCCATCTTTCTTATAGTCCATCTTTCTTATAGTCCATCTTTCTTATAGTACATTTTTCTTATAGTCCATCTTTCTTATAGTCCATCTTTCTTATAGTACATTTTTCTTATAGTCCATCTTTCTTATAGTCCATCTTTCTTATAGTCCATCTTTCTTATAGTCCATCTTTCTTATAGTAAATTTTTCTTATAGTCCATCTTTCTTATAGTCCATCTTTCTTACAGTCCATCTTTCTTATAGTCCATCTTTCTTATAGTCCATCTTTCTTACAGTACATCTTTCTTATAGTCCATTTTTCTTATAGTACATCTTTCTTACAGTATTTCTTACAGTACATCTTTACTATAGTCCATCTTTCTTATAGTCCATCTTTCTTAAGGTCCATCTTTCTTACGGTCCATCTTTCTTATAGTTCATCTTTCTTATAGTACATCTTTCTTATAGTCCATCTTTCTTAAAGTCCATCTTTCTTATAGTCCATCTTTCTTATAGTCCATCTTTCTTATAGTCCATCTTTCTTATAGTCCATCTTTCTTAAAGTCCATCTTTCTTATAGTCCATCTTTCTTATAGTCCATCTTCCTTATAGTACATTTTTCTTATAGTCCATCTTTCTTATAGTCCATCTTTCTTATAGTACATTTTTCTTATAGTCCATCTTTCTTATAGTACATCTTTCTTATAGTACATCTTTCTTATAGTCCATCTTTCTTAAAGTCCATCTTTCTTATAGTCCATCTTTCTTATAGTCCATCTTCCTTATAGTACATTTTTCTTATAGTCCATCTTTCTTATAGTCCATCTTCCTTATAGTACATTTTTCTTATAGTCCATCTTCCTTATAGTACATTTTTCTTATAGTCCATCTTTCTTATAGTCCATCTTTCTTATAGTACATTTTTCTTATAGTCCATCTTTCTTATAGTCCATCTTTCTTATAGTACATTTTTCTTATAGTACATCTTTCTTATAGTACATTTTTCTTATAGTCCATCTTTCTTATAGTCCATCTTTCTTATAGTACATTTTTCTTAAAGTCCATCTTTCTTATAGTCCATCTGTTGTTGCCCAATTTTAAGTATTTTTTATATTGTTTACATCTTACACTTTTATAATTGTGTGATCGTAAGTGTGTTTGTGTGTGTGCGTGTGTGTGTGTGCGTGTGTGCATGTGTGCATGTGTGTGTGTACCCACCCACACACTCCAGCAGGACGGGGTCATAGACATATCCACTGTTGCAGTAGCAGGTGTATCCGGGGATGTTATTGACACAGGCTCCACTCTTACACACCTCTGGATGGAAACGCTTACACTCATCCACATCTGGCAACACACAGAGCACACAGAGCAACACACAACAGCAGGACATCACACTTACTATTATTATTATTATATTATTAATTTATTAAAGAGCAGGTTTATCAGCATGTGTGGGGGCAGAGAGGTTGTGTGTGTACTTATGTACATGTGTGTCCATGTATATATGTGTGCATGTATGTACTATTTGTGTGTGTGCATGTGTGTAGTATGCATGTGTGTTTATATAGTGCCTTGCATAAGTGTCCAACCCCACAAGTTTACACACCTGACAAATTATTCCTAAAACAAACTCAGGTAAACACAGCTGGACATAATTAGTGTGCAGCTGTAAGATATTAAAGTAAGGGTCTGGTTTATGGGTATAAAAGCACTCTGTGTAAAGTTCATTAGCCGGGTGTGAACTCCAAGCGTGCATATAAAAGCACGCTTGGAGTTTGCTACCAAGCATGAGAGAGACCCAGTTAGGATACGGGTAAAGGTTTTGTGGTCAGATGAGACCAAAGTTGAGCTTTTTGGCCAAAACTCAGTGTTTTATGTGGTACAAACCTAACACTGCTCATGTCCTAAAAAACACCCTCCCCACAGTGAAGCATGGTGGCGACATAATGCCATGGGGTTGCTTTTCCTCTGCAGGCACTGGGAACCTTGTTCAACTTGAGGGAAGAATGGATGGAGCTAAATACAGGGAACTACTGGAAGAAAACCTGTTGCAGTCTGCCATAAAACTGAAGCTTGGGAGAAGGTTCACCTTCCAGCAGGACAATGATCCTAAGCACAAGACTAAAGCAACAATGGAAAGGTGAACGTTTTGGAGTGGCCAAGTCAAAGTCCGGACCTCAACCCCATTGAAAATCTGTGGCACAGACTGAAAAATCGCAGTCCAGTGGTGCCATCCCACCAACCTGCGAGACCTGTATAACCTCAGCCAAGAATGGGCAAAAATTACTCCAGGAGAATGTGCAAAGCTTGTACATACTTACCCCAAGAGAATCATGGCTGTTACTGCAACGAAAGGGTACTCTACACAGTACTGATATGTGGGGGTTGGATACTTATGCAAGCACTATATTTTAGTTTTTAGTTTTTTAATAAAACGAAACATAATTAATTTAGGCTTGGGGAACATGCTGCTAGAGCTTATGGGTTCACAACAATAATACTGTTCAGGAACACATGTGTGAGGAACTCACACTCCAGAAATCAGTGATGGCTGTCAAGGGGGTTGAATACTTTTGCAAGGCACTGTAGAGATGTTGATGTGTGTACTGAGTGTGTCTACCTCTGTAGCTGAAGGCTCCTGCTCCACTGGTCACATATCCTCTCCCACTGGGACACAGAGACAGAAACTCGGCTGGACACACAAACAGTCATAGTCACTATCTTCACCAGGCCATGCTGTAAGTCAAGTGTGTGTGTGTGTGTGTGTGTGTGTGTGTGTGTGTGTGTGTGTGTCGGAGGCCAATCCCACAAACTACTGGACGAATCAGCCTAACTTGTTTTGTGCACTGCTGTGACTGCATGATGAAGAACTCTCGTGGCTGCCGTGATTAAAAACCTTCGAAAAATGTTTGTTCTTGCTATCTTCGCCATTCACTCTCTAGCTCGCTTGACCAACGCTGCTCTCTGTGGCTGCCTGATCTGAGTCAACCGTGTGTATGCGTGACTCACATCTACGGTTGACCCGGATCGGGCAGCGACAGTGTCAAACCCAACACATTATGTATTCAGGTATGAGGCCTGAAAGCAAACGAGAGGTCCGTTTCAGGTCATTCACTGCTGATCTCAGCACAGGAGAACTGGAGGAACACTGGAGGAACCAAAGATAGTTCTCCTCATTCACCTCACCACCACATGGCAGCGCCATAGTCTCCAGTGTTAAAACTCTGCTATAAGGATACAGTTTCAACTGAAGGATTAATCACAGCCACAGCTGGAAATCATCTCAGCAGCTACGATGAAACTCTTCCCACGGCTGAGCTACGTTTCCTACCGTTGTGTTATGGAGGAAGTCGGTCAGCAGAGCAGCAGCCGTTCACCTTCATCCAGTTCATATCATGAAAACCGCGACACTTAAACGTAGCGGGCATAGTGAGCCACGCCTTGTAGGGGTAGTAATAGCACTTCTCTACCTTGAAAGATTAGGTCAGTGAAGGGATGTGGGTCCCCATCCCCAGTGCCGTTGGTCTCGGTACCTACGTGGGTAGGTACTACGTGGATGCCTGTCCTGCTGAACAGAGTGGTTAGTGCGTTACACCCTGTCGTCCCAAAGGGTTCTTGGAGACGGCAACACATTCACTCCACGTACACTACGTGTCTGTCTCTCTCTAGATTGGTTTGTTTTCTGTTAGAAAACAATTTGTTCAGCGACCCACACACAGCCGCAAAGCTCTCGCACACCGCCTCTCTTCTTCTTCTTCTTTTCTTTTTTCCCCCCCTTCCCCCCAGTGTGTTAGAGAGCCTCACTCTGATTGGCTACAATGGAGGAGGCTTGCCTGATACTAACCCTATCATATACAACTATACTCAGAGTAG
>NC_079217.1:66950712-66953212 GCF_029633865.1 Lampris incognitus | reverse complement strand
CCTTGCTGACAAGGTCAACTTTTCTGTTGTATGTTAGAGGGTGTTCAGTTGTGTGTGTGTGTGTGTGTGTGTGTGTGTGTACCTTGTCGCGTGGTGCTGACACACTGTCCTGTCCTGGTATCAAACTCCTCCCCCTCTCTGTCACACTCACACATGAAGGACCCCTCCACGTTCTCACAGCGCGCCGTGCCACACACCCCCAGCATGGACACACACTCGTCCTCGTCTGCAGGGAAGAGACACACAACGTGATCAACACAACACGAAGAGATTAACGAGAAGATCTGGAGACTGTCCGTCCCTGTTCTGGACTTCTGCAGAGCTGCAGAGTATGTTGTGTTGCTGCAGAGGACGTTGTGTTGCTGCAGAGGATGTTGTGTTGCTGCAGAGGATGTTGTGTTGCTGCAGAGGATGTTGTGTTGCTGCAGAGGACGTTGTGTTGCTGCAGAGGACGTTGTGTTGCTGCAGAGTATGTTGTGTTGCTGCAGAGGACATTGTGTTGCTGCAGAGTATGTTGTGTTGCTGCAGAGGACGTTGTGTTGCTGCAGAGTATGTTGTGTTGCTGCAGAGGACGTTGTGTTGCTGCAGAGTATGTTGTGTTGCTGCAGAGGACGTTGTGTTGCTGCAGAGGACGTTGTGTTGCTGCAGAGGACGTTGTGTTGCTGCAGAGGACGTTGTGTTGCTGCAGAGGACGTTGTGTTGCTGCAGAGTATGTTGTGTTGCTGCAGAGTATGTTGTGTTGCTGCAGAGTATGTTGTGTTGCTGCAGAGTATGTTGTGTTGCTGCAGAGTATGTTGTGTTGCTGCAGAGTATGTTGTGTTGCTGCAGAGTATGTTGTGTTGCTGCAGAGTATGTTGTGTTGCTGCAGAGGACGTTGTGTTGCTGCAGAGGACGTTGTGTTGCTGTAAAGCCCCTTCAGACAAACTTGTAACTTGTGGTATTGGGGTATACAAATAAAATGGACTTGATCTGACTTTCCATATGCACCGGCTGCTGGCCAAACAGCCATCTGCTCACACACACACACACACACACACACACACACACACACACACACACACACACACACACACACACACACACCTCCAGGCTATCTGCCTGGTGGGGAGAAAATTATAATGAGGTGTAATGATTCTTCATTACAAAAGTCCTGACCAGCCAGGAGGGGGCGTGGTTTTATATAGTATTGATAGATATTTACACTCTGTGTGGGCTAAAACGCAGAAGAAGTCTAATCCTGCTTTACAATCATCCACTACACCTTTACAATCATCCACTACACCTTTACAATCATCCACTACACCTTTACAATCATCCACTACACCTTTACAATCATCCACTACACCTTTACAATCAGGCAGGCAACAATATCAGAGAAGAGGAAGGCCAACGAGGAGGTTTATGGATGTGGTGAGGGGGCACATGCAGGTGGCTGGTGTGACAGAGGAAGATGCAGAGGACAGGAAGAGATGGAGACGGTTCATCCGCTGTGGCGCCCCCTAACGGGAGCAGTCGAAAGTAGTAGTGGTAGTAGTAGTAGTACTAATAGTAGTAGTAGTAGTAGTAGAGTATATGATGGAATAGTGGCATGACAATGTGCCAGAGGTCAACAAATTTGGGCTTTACGGCCAAAATATTTCTCCGGGGGACCTAGCCCCTGTACCCCCCTAGCCCCTGGATGCCCCTAGCCCCTGGATATACCTAGCCCCTGTACCCCCTAGCCCCTGGACCCCCCAGCCCCTGGAGGCACCTAGCCCCTGGACCCCCCTAGCCCCTGGATGCCCCTAGCCCCTGGATGCCCCTAGCCCCTGGATATACCTAGCCCCTGTACCCCCTAGCCCCTGGACCCCCCAGCCCCTGGAGGCACCTAGCCCCTGGACCCCCCTAGCCCCTGGATGCCCCTAGCCCCTGGATGCACCTAGCCCCTGGACCCCCCCAGCCTCTGGACCCCCCAGCCCCTGGACCCCACCAGCCCCTGGACCCCACCAGCCCCTGGATGCACCTAGCTGGCTGCTCCATACTCTGTGGACATCCCAGCTTCTGTAAGAGATAAAGCATGGAGTCCCTCTGATGCACTTTTGGTTTGTGTGTGTGTGTGTGTGTGTGTGTGTGTGTGTGTGTGTGTGTGTGTGTGTGTGTGTGTGTGTGTGTGTGTGCATCTGTACATACCCACACAGGCCTTGCCATCCCTGGTGGAGGTGTAGCCCTGGTCACACACACACTGGTATGTCCCAATCAGGTTCTGACAGAAGGCATGTTGCCCACACACTGTCTTATTGGCACACTCGTTAAGGTCTGAGAGAGACAGAGACAGAGACAGATAGACAGAGAGAGACAGAGACGCAAAGAGAGAGAAAGAAACAGATACACAGAGAGAGAGACAAAGAGTGAGACAGAGACAGATAGACAAAGACACAGAGAGAGAGAAAGAGACAGATAGACAGAGACAGACAAAGACAGAGACAGAGACAGATAGACAGAGAAGGACAGAGACAGATAC